>NW_022097687.1:0-6532 GCF_006542625.1 Nomascus leucogenys
GGTCTAATTGAGCTGACTAACACAAGTCTCCTACAGATGGCAAAACTAAAAGAGCACCCTGTAACACACGTGTGCCCACTGGGGCTTCAGCTGTAAACATTCACCCCTAGACACTGCTGTTGGGTTGGGCCCCACAACCCAGTCGTCAGCATGCTCCCCTAGAGGTTTGAGCATCGGGGCACAGAAGAAGCGAGCCACTCCTCCTGTTGCACAGCCTGCGAGGGGGGCAAGGAAACGTTTCCTGTTTCATCATCAGGGATATTGTATTGGTGTCTTAAATAACACTAGCATTTTGCCATATTTGGAGCTGCTACTGGGCCAGCTCTGGTTCCAGCCCTGCCTTTCAATCTTTTCCTTGCTTCTGGCATGAGTTCCCTTCTCTCTTGAGAAATCGATTATGCATTTGAAAATACATGTAGCTATACATACTTTAAACGTAACATTTAGCAAGGATGCTCCTTATCGGACCGTCCTTCATGTTGCTGGGAACAGAGAACAGGACAGTTCCAGGTGAGCGAAGTAGTGCGATCTCATACATGATGAAAGCTAAGCAGGCAACAGCTTTTCCATAAGTAAGCATTTCAAAATATATTTGTAGAAAGTCATTATAAGAATAAGATGCAAATCAAGCTATTTTTAAACAATCGTTTTCAGGGCCAAGGAAGAAATTATGAGAATGAATTCTTTAAAAAAACATTATAAGGTCTTTAGTGGTGTTTTTAGTTGAAGTAATTTAGAGATGATTAGATATTGTTTTTTTGGTTCAATTCTTTAGAACAAAAGCTTACCGTAATAGAAAGCTTTGCCATTTCTTTTCCCCACAACTTTAAAAAGTAAAGAGTGAGTGTTGGGTCACAATAACCTTTCTTTTTTAGTCTCCTTTTTGTGCAAATTCATCCACCATCAAATTACATTGTACTCCTTCCTCCTCTGACTACCTGTGGAAGAATGTTTATATAAATAAAGCCAAAGCCCTGTCTTTCTGTCTGTTGCTCTGAGTAAATGGTGCAAAATAGATGCCTTAGTCTGGTGATTTGATTTAATACAAATGGAACTTGTTAGAACACTTCTTTACACCTGAGATATTGGGCGATTTACTTGTAACTTTCCTTGCTATGTGAACAGCAGTAGTATTTGCTGTTTCTAAGATGTGTTGTAGTTTGAAAGATTTTGTTTGTATCATGCCAAAGTGACTGCATTAAGAAGTACCGAGTTGACTGATTAAAACAAAACAAAACAAAAAAAACTCCTTTAAATCATTCAGCTGTTTGACCTATGCTAGTGTATAGGTGCTATGCATATATATTATATATATATATATATATTTTCTTTTTTTTTGAGACGGAGTCTCGCTCTGTCACCCAGGCTGGAGTGCAGTGGCGCGATCTCGGCTCACTGCAAGCTCCGCCTCCCGGGTTCACGCCATTCTCCTGCCTCAGCCTCTCCGAGTAGCTGGGACTACAGGCGCCCACCACCACGTCCGGCTAATTTTTTTTTGTGTTTTTAGTAGAGACGGGGTTTCACCGTGGTCTCGATCTCCTGACCTTGTGATCCGCCTGCCTCGGCCTCCCAAAGTGCTGGGATTACAAGCATGAGCCACCGCGCCCGACCTAATTGATGCTTTCTGTTTTATTATGTGGCAGTGTGTAGTCCCAGTATTTATGCTAATTACATAGTTCTTTGGACTCCAGTTTTTCTTTTTGTGAATTTGGATTAAAGTCTATCATGGCTCCTTTCAAAAAGAGCATATATGTAAATGGAGGGTACTTTGATACCATTAGAGGGATGGGACTGAGATCTCAAAGAAATAGGCTACACTGGCTCTGGGGTGAATGGGTCCTCTGACTTGTAGGGCTTCAGAGTAGGACACACACTCTGGGGCTAAAGCTCAGGATATTGGCCATGCAGTTGAACATTTCTGCCAGTTCTTTCCTGGTCCGGCCCTGTGCAATTTCCAGCTTCTGTAAATACACGTTGAAGGTATGCACACAAAGGTGTGCCAAAGTGTACAGTTTGCTCAGATTATTTGCACACCTTGGGTTTGGCTCTGGCCAGTTGAAGGAGTCATGAGGAAAATACCTTGCTTGCAATGATTTCTATCATTCATTTCTCGTGTATATTGGTATTAATTGATTTTTTTTTGGCACAGTTTAAAAGTACTTTGAACTTTTCCCCTTTCTTCTCTCTTCTGCTTCTTTTCCAGACTGTTCCAAGATTGGATGAAGATAATCAATTGACAATGCTGTGAAGATAGGGATTTGGAGCGTTGTTGGGGAGGTAGTGTTGACTTCCTTGTGCAATCTAGAGATTGAGTGGGGGATGCAGTTGGAAGGGAAGAGAAGTAAGACTCCTCCATCTTCCTGGTCCAGAGAAATTATTCTGGAGCCCCTACCCTTAATGAGAAAGGAGGTGTTTTTGTTCCACCGTCTTTGAGATCTGATTGCTAATGTAGCTACCTTTAAATAATTCTGCAATTTACAATAAAAGTAAGATCTCCCTCCTTCATCCTGTGTTAACACAGCCTGGGATTGCACCCTTTTTCCTGGCACCTTTCCATGCGGGAGCCTGCCTTTGACTTTCTTTCCTCTCCACACATCTTCTATTCATGCTGCTTCTCTTTTCAGAAATTGCTGAGCTTCTAGGCAAGTGTCCCTCCCAACAATGAATATTCAGCAGAGAATGGAGAGCTTTCTACCGTAAGAATCAGGATGTGGCTGTTTATAAGTTATTGCATTTTTTTGAAGAGTGGCTGCAATTAGTTTTGGTGTTAGGCAGCAAAAACCCCAAAATGTTCTTTTTGATTTCACGTTGCTTGCATAATACAGATACCCATTTACTGGAAGAAATCTTCATGGGTAAGTGTATGAGTGTGTATGCATAAGAATGTGGTGTGTGTTGTGTGTTGTGTGTGTGACTCCACATATATTTCTAGAGTGCCTTCTATGTGCCAGACATGGTGTTGGTTGACATATGTAATTGAGAGTAAAACAGTCATGATCTCTGCTCTTAACCAATTTACAATCTAGGATAAAATAGACCTTCCACGTTCAAATCCACAATGACATTAATTGCAATATGATCATTGTTGTGTTTGAAGAATAGCTAAGAAAAGCACAAAGAACTTGCAAGATGGCTTAACAGAAGAACTTCATCTAGCTTAGAAGTCTGGATTAAGTGGTATGAGTAAGGATGAATAGGAATAGGCCAGATAAAATACGAAGCCAGGAGTTGGAGGTGGACATGGGGGGAGGGAGGTGACATTGTACTGATGGAGAGATGTGGAGAGCTGAGGAGGCTGATGAATGCAGAGAAAGTTGAAGTGTCACTGGATTGCAGTTCTTGATAGGTAGAAGTGTTGTATGAGGGGACGAAAACAAGGCCATTGGAAAGGGAAGTTGAAGGTGGTGGTGGTGGTGTTTGTGAAGATATTTATATTATTGCAGAATTATCTGAAGTGCAGTTTCCAATGTTGACAAATTCATGGTGTGACTGTGGAAGTTGGTACTTGAGGTGAATTATGACAACAATCAGTGGGTATCAGGGTAAGGAACTGCTGGGCAAGGTGTTGATGGTGCATCTAAGTGATGTTAAATCTGCTTAGCATGATGGTAGGGTTGGGTGAAAAGGAGACTTTGAGTTGGGTGCTAAATTCTTTAAGGAAGGACCAAATGATTAAGAGAGGACTAGAGGGAGAAGAGGCTCTTATTGTCAACTACTCAAAGGAGCAGCTTACAAAAGAGAGTGCAGTCATTTGTCTGCAAGTGGCATTGGGTAGTCAGGAGGACAATGCCTTGGTTCTGATACTGGGATATTTGGAGTTTGACGGAAAACCATCTCCCAGCCCCCACTTGAGAGGAGAAGTAGTATCCTTAGGGGACAGTGGGTTTCAGTGAAGTCGAGAAACTGTGTGTGGGGTATGTGTGTGTGTGTGTGTGTATGTGTGTGTCATAACTTTGAGATAATGATGGGTTAGAAACATGTAGATTAAGGTAAGAAGAGACTACCCTCAGGCATTCATCCAAACTTTGAATTTCTTCTAGAAACCTTCTCTCAAGTCACAGTCAAGTGATCCAGTAATTGCAAAATCACTCTCTTCTAATGTGTACCATTTCACTTGGTAGCTCTTTCTGTTGAATAAATGATACTGTATATAATAGACACTCAAACATTCTAGTATTTTCTATGCAAATGTGTAGAAAAAAGTGTTTGGGGGTATGAAGTCAGGGTAGGTAGGCTGAAAAATTATTTTATTTATTATTTGTATTTGTTCCTGTAGTGCTCGTGTGATTTAAAATACAAAAATTAGACATATATGTTGGAAAAGTGCATCAAAACCTGAAAAATTAATTTTCAAACATTTTTATGCTACTGTTGGAGTTATGAATGTAACTTGTCTGAAGAAACTTCCTGATCATTGTGCTTCATTTTCTTCTTATTTGGACTGTAAACATTGTACAGTTTTTATTTGACAGATGAACATTAGCACTGAAGAAGCAAATTGAATAAAATATAGACATTTAAGTTAATTTAAAATGTAAGTTTTATTTTATTTTTGGATGGGGGTCTTGACTGCATTCTGAAAACATAGCTGATGTTTTTATTACCTTAGTGTAAGCTGTGTAGTCAAAAGAATAGTGGAATCATCACTGTGTGTGGATATTGTTGTTTCCGCGGTATATTTCTGTCCTAGGCAACTACTAACCAAAGGATCTTTCAGAATGTTCTCCCAAACCACTGCCCATTGGATAGCAAATGCAGTATCTATTTTAGAGGAAATTATTGCATCAGATTAAAATGGTTAAATTGTCTTAACATGCCAGGATCTTATCTGTGAAGGTATTTATATTATTGCAGAATTACTGAGATTAACTTTTTTTAAAGGAGGACAACTGCTCTTCAGATTTTTCCCATGAGAACTGGAGATTAAACTTTAATTTTTCTCCTTTTATCCTCCCCAACAGAAGCTGTATATTTTGAGGATAACCACTTGGTTAAAAGCAAAATAGCCCTAAATAAACACACATACCTTAAAATGAATGAGCATTTCTGGTATAGTCTTAGATTTCACAGTGTCAAACTGACTGGGTTGAGAAAGCCACCAGAATTTCATAGCTCAAAGTTCAGGTTTTATACAGGATTTATATGTCCTGTAGAATATTTTGTTTGCTGCAGTTTGAAATGATAGTATCTTCTCTAGGAAACTGATGTTTAACAGATAAGTGCAACCAGATTGGAACAGGAGCTGCAGGAAAAAATTTCACCATTTTGAATGGGGTTTGTGTTTACCAGTACACAAAATGTATGCCTGTATTATCGATTATGTGAAAATATCTATAATTGTTAGAAAGATAAAACACATGTTTGCCAGGAAAAATCCATTTTTTCCATATCTCTCTTTGTGCACTGTGGTTTTAAAATTTCCTTTTCATTTTTAATGGTGTTTTCTGTTTAAAAAAGCTTATTTGAAAAAATTAAACAAAAAATGTATACATTTATTGTGTACAATGTAATATTTTAAAATATGCATATATTTGGAATGGCTAAATGTAGCTAATTTTCATATGCATATTTTTGATTTTTGTGGTGAGGACACTTAAAATCTACTCTCTTAGAAATTTTCCAGAATACAATACTGTACATTGTTATTAATTGTAGTCACCATATTGCACAATAGAACTCTTGGACTTACTACTCCTGTCCAGGTGAAATTTTGTATACTTTGACAAACATGTCTCCAACCTCCACCTCTCTCCCCACCAGCTCCTTGTAACCACCATTCTACTTTCTGCTTCTGTGAGTTCAACTTCGTTAGATTCCACGTGTGATATTTGTCTTTCTGTGCCTGGCTTATTTCACATAACATAATGTCCTCCAGATTCACCCATGTTTCACAAATGACAGAGTTTCTTTTGTAAGGCTGAATAGTATTCCATTGTGCATGTATATCACATTTCCTTTATCCATCCCTCCATTGTTGGAGATTTAGGCTGATTCCATCTTTTGGCTATTATGAATAATGCTGCAATGAACATGGGAGTGCAGATATCTCTTTGACACATGGATTTCATTTTCATTGGATATATGCGGTATGCTCAGAGATGAGATTGGTGGATAATATGGTAGCTCTTTTCAAATTTTTTTGAAGAATCTCCATATGGGTTTCCATAACGGATGTACCAATTTACATTCCCATGTGCATTATTTTCTGACATTGATAAAGCAGTAGATCTATTCATTTCACAAACCTTTATTGTATGCTTACTATGCATCAGCATAATGGGAGGTGCAGTTGATACAAATAAAAGGCACAGTCTTGTTCAGAAGCAGATATGATAACTATTTATTAAACAAAGATGGTGGAAGTGGGCAACTGACCACATGTGAGAAGAGTAACAAGGAGAGTGGAATCTAGGATGATGTATATTTTGGCTTGGGCTATTGAGCTGATGGGGAATATATATTTTTTGAAGTGGAATATACTGTCGCCTTATTTCTAAGTAGGGTCAAGTTGGAAGCCAAATAAAACTTTCCA
>NW_022097688.1:0-15019 GCF_006542625.1 Nomascus leucogenys
TATAATCATAAGTTTACCATGGTCTCTGTCCCCCATATCTTACCGCATCCACCATGGGAATCAATTATTAACAGTGGATTATAACTGAAAGAGCTGTAAGACACAGACTCTATCTAAGAAGGAGTACTTAGGGAAGCATAAACACATCAGAGAGGACAAAAACAAATACACTTAGGTGTCTTCAATGACTTTGCTATTGTAAGTCGTGCTGTGATAAACATAAAAATGCAGGTGTCTTTTTTTAAATGATTTATTTTCCTTTGAATAGACACCCAGCAGTGGAATTGCTGGGTCAAATTGTAGTTCAGTTTTTAGTTCTTTGAAGTACCTCCATACTGTTTTCCATGGAGGTGGTAATAATTTACATTCCCACCAATAGTGTATGAGCATTCTCTTTTCCTCACATATATGCCAACATCTGTTGTTTTAATGGCTTTTAATAAAAGCCATTCTGACTCATGTATTAATAAGATGATATCTCAGTGTGGTTTTCAATTGCATTTCACTGATGATTAGTTATGTTGATCATTTTAAATGCGTTTGTTGGCTGCTTTTGAGAAATGTCTGCTCGTAAACTTTGTCCAGTTTTTAATGGGGTTGTTTGATTTTTTTCTTCTTGAGTTGAGTTCCCTGTATATTCTAGATTTTATTCGTTTGTCAGAGACATAACTTGTAAATATTTTCTCCCATTCTGATGAGTACAATATAAACCCAACCCTCACCACCACACAAATAATATCCATGTAACAAGTAAATACATATATCCTCAAATCTATAAAAGAAATGCAAAAAATAAAAACCAAGAAGATTCTTAAAACCTCTGGAATCTACAACTACATCAAATGTTATGTGTAGCAATTTGGCAATTTCTCAAAGAACTTAAAGCAGAATCACCATTTGGCCCAGTAATCCCAATATTAAGTATATACTGTAAGAAATATAAGTTGTTCTACCATAAAAACATGCACACGTGTTCATTGCAGCACTATTCACAATAGCAAAGACATGGAATCAACCTAAATGCCCAACAGTAGATTGGATATAAAAATTATGGTAAACATAAAATATGGAATACTATGCAGCCATAAAAAAGAATAAAATCATGTTATTTGCAGCAGCATGGATGGAGCTGGAGGCCATTATCCTAATTCATGAACAGAAAACCAAATATTACATGTTCTCACTTATATGGGAGAGCTAAACATTGAGTACACATGGACACAAAGAAGGGAGCAATATACACTGGGGCCTACTTTAGGGTGGAGGATGAGAGGAAGATGAGGATCAAAACACTACCTATCTGGTACTATGCTTATTACCTGAGTGGATAAATAATCTGAATAACAAAACCCCCATATTCTAGACCAGCTCGGTCCAATAAAACATAATGTGAGCCACATGTGAAATTTTTAATTTCCAAGAAGCCACATTTTAAAAAAGTAAAAAAGTCATAGGTAAACTTAATTTTATTATTATATGTTACCTAATATAATCATTTACATATATTTAACATAAATTTTATTAATGAGATATTTACATTATTTTTCTTTTAGTAAGTCTTAACATTTAGTGTGCATTTTATACTTAATGCACATTTCAATTTAGATGCTACATTTTCCTTGGAAATACTTGATCTGTATAAAGATTTCAAGAAACTAGAGTTGAAAAAGTATATTGTTCTAAAATATATTTATGCTGTTGTTCTAAATAGAAGTTTTTCAGTAACTACATTAAATATTGGTTTTTAATTTTTTATTTAATTTAAAGTACCTTATAATTCTAATTTAAGATTAGAAATCTAAAATTACAATTAAAAATTTTTGTTCCTTAGTTGCTAGCCACATTTCAATTGTTTGATATTTAATATATGGCTAGAGGCTGTCATATTGAACAGTTAAATTCTAGAGCTTTCTAGAATATAGAATGAAAACCACTGGGTTAGTAAAAATGCTTCTCAAGACTATCATTTAGGAGGCTACTGCCATGATCGCCAAGAAGCATTCAGCTTAGTATTTGGCATCTGGGTATACTGATAAAATCCTGCTCCTAGACCTACAAGGTGGAATTTCAGACTACGGACCTACTTAAATTCAGTGATACAATAACATTCTGAAGGACCTGGGAAGCCAGCTTGCTAGGCAGAATTTCCCTGGCAGCCCTCTCTTTCAACGTGTACTTTGCTTTCAAAATGTCAACATAACATCACTTTGAGATTTGCTCATCTCACAGATAGCAAAGTTAGCTTTTTAAATTAAGCAGCCTAACCTGGAAGCCATTATAAGTATAATAGATTAGGCAGGAGTTATTCCCCAAAGTCTTGTCAATCCACCAGCTTAAAGCAATGCTGATCACTGCTCTAATGTTTGCAGGTAGTTGCTGAGGATAGTCAAATAACTCCCAGATGGACTGTTGAAAGGAGGAAGAACTACATCAGTGAAAGCATAATCACAAAGTGAATTATAATTTCAAGCAATGTGGCTTAATTGTGGGCAATAGAGGGTATAGTAATATGAGGTGAAGCAATCAAATGAAATCAATGCAGTCTTAACTTAGGCTACTTGAGTTTCTGAACTGTGAAAAGTAACTCTTCAAGGAGTACTAATTATTGAAAATGGTAGAAGTCTTTATCAAGGATGGCCTTCAACTGGAATTTCATCTGTCAAAATTCTGAATACTAGACATGGACCTCTGAGGAAAGGAATAGACAGAATTCATTATGTAACACTTTTTGCTGTTCTTTCCTGTCTTTGTCCTTTCATTACCCTAGAGGGTACAAATGAACACAGCCATGGTGCCTTATCTTAAATTTGTTGTACTTGAGCCCACTCTACCCAGCAGTCTTCCCATAAAGGAAATTTGGTTTGACTATGTTTTACATAAGTTTATTCCTAATGGGAACAGAAGCTCTATTCAGTAGAATTAGGTATAGTGCCGACTAAACACACAAAGAACCAGAATGGATTTCAAAAAATCACGCTGGATGGTATCTATTTGATTCAACTGCTCTGCTTTACTTGTAATTTTCTCCTAGCCAAATTGGACACATATAAAATATCAAGTTCATATACCACCTTACCACATGAGTTATTTTTTAAATTACAGCATTTAATCATTTCACCCACTTCTCATAAAAAACATATTAAAGCCTCACAGAATCTTGAGCATCATAGCCAAGGTTCTTCACAGTATGTTCCAAATCTTTCTTTTCATTTATATTTTCCACTCTATTCTTTGTACCTAGGGGATTAAATTCAAAATACATCAGAGCCATTATGTTAAGTTCACTGACTGATAAATATTAACACTAGAAAACTTGGTCTGAAGAGGGTTCCTTGAGGTGCTTGCTGTACCAGGCAGGTTTTTGTTTTCACTATTAGATTTTCCCAATCCTGGAGAGATAGTGAAACCTGAGGAAGCTTCCAGGGTGGACACAGCAAAGGGGCATATTTGAAGGACTAAGGGCTATGATTATTTACCAAGGATAGTCACGGCATTTCAATATTTTTAAGCCCAGGAATGGCCTAATTATCATGGTGTACAAAACTGAATGGTCAGTCCAAATACACACTGTATTATAAATTTCAGACTTTCTAACTATTCTCTTACATGCACAGATCAAGCAAGGTTAATATATTTTTGGAATCGAATAAAATTAAATATTCTATGGGATTTTATACCTTTAATGTTTGCTCCATAGATTTTTTTATATTCCTCTAGTTTTTCATTATATCCTTCAATTCATTTTTTGTGAATTGGCTGACAAACTAGCTCTGCTCTTCAGCCTTTCTTCAGAACCTTAACAGTCAGAATTAATGGCATGCCTTCTCCTCCAGGGAAATAAAAATCAATATATATTCCTAACAGTGGCCACTATAGGAAGGACTTTATTATGGTTGCTTTCTAAACTTGTTTTAGAATAGGAATTCATGTCATCCTTTGTAATCTGTAACGAAACCCAAAGGGGAGTGCCTTTCCCTATATTGCTCAGTAAATGCCAAATAAAAATTTAGAAGCAGCCATGAATGCTGGATGAGTAATCATATTGAAAAAGGGATACTCATTTGAGTGCTATAACCTTTTATGTATATGAACCCAAAGAGTTTATTCTCTTGGAGAAGATAAGCAGTTGTGGAGCACAAAGGAGGGAAACAAGAGCTAGAGCTGCTATTTTAAGGTGAAGTGCTATATGCTAGTACAAAACCCCATTTTTTACACTTTAATGTTTCAATCTCATATTACTTTAATAAATCAGAGTGCTTTACTTTACTTTTAATGTGGAATAATATTTATAATGACCTTTTTACTGGACAGGAAAGAATATAATTTTACATTGCAAAACTGAGTATATTTTTCTCACTTTTGCTGGAATAGGTCATCCAAGGCAAGATAAATAATTCTTGATATCAAACTTTGTTAGTACAATGATGTCAGACTGTGCAAGAAAAAGTGTTAAGTCTCATTATTCTTTCTTTCTTTCTTCTTTCTTTCTTTTTTTTTTTTCTGACACGGTCTTGCTCTATTGCCACGTGGGAGCAGTGGGGCATCTCGGCTCACTGCACTCCTTCCTCCTCTTGATTCGAGCGGATTTCTCTGTAGCTCCGATAGCTGGGACTCAAAGGCCCAGGATGTTGCACCAGGGGCTCAGCTAATTTTTGAATTTTTTAGTTAGAGACGGGTTTCATCATGTTAGCCAGGTTTGGTTTCGATCTTCCTTGACCTCGTGATCTGCCCACCTCGGTCTCCCCAGAGTAGTTTGGGATTACAGGTGTGAGCCACCACACCTGGCCTATTCTTTCTTTTTAAATGACGTTCCCTGTAACTCCCATTTTCCTTTTATTTTTCTCATATAGTTATGTATAAAAGATTCACTGAATACCATAAAAATTACTCCAAGTGTAGAGCAAAATTGCTCTTTTGAGCTGTATAAACAGAACATAGGCACGCTCACAATCCATTACAGGCTACTTTCCGATTTCCTTCAAGATATTCACTGCATTAAAATTAGAACTAACTTTTGAATAAAGTCCAAACAGGCAGTACAGTTCTGTTCTATCCTGTATTCCTCAGCATTATGTATTTGCCTTTAGACAGAATAGGGTAATTTGTTAAAAAGTGCTCCATCTTTCTTTTTCATCGCTTTTTCATTTGTTTCCAAATCTTGAGTTTCCGACTCTGTTGCGAAAATGTCTAAAAACTGGAATAATGATCTCCTATTGCTATTTTCCATTTTGTAATTTTGACCTTCACTTCCAAGTAAACCTTACAATAAGGACTATTTTTAAGCTGCATGTGGATTTCCATCAGCACAGGTATTTAGAAATTGACTTACAGTTGTTAGTTCTATTAATAAACCACTGACTTTCCCGTTAGGTTGTGGTAAGTAGAGACTAGAAATTATTTTCTTTAATGTTTGTCTCTATTTTTCACTCTGTCGCCTACATACACAATGAGACAAGAATAATGATCCTCAAAGAAGTTTTCCCGACATCTATTCTATTTTGTCAATCCTTTATATTTCAAGTGCAGAGTTTTGTTTAATCAAATTCATTGTTGAGACTTAATATAGAGTGTGAATCTTTTCTAAAGATTGGTAACATGTATTTGCTTTAGTTTTTAATTCTTATTTGCACCAAGAGTCAGTGAATTCATGACTTGTTTGGTAATTTTTGTAGGCTCATTTCAACATATACTTCTATATTGGTCAATGATTTAATTATTTTTATTTTTTTTCTCTGGGGGTTATCAGAACAAGATGAAGAATGGTTTAGGAGGGAGTATCTTATAATAATGGGTTTTGTTTATTAGGGACAGGTGGAAGAAATAAAAGCTTATTTAGGTTGACGCAAATTCTTTTTTCTGCAATTAAGCCTTTCTCCTTTTGTGTGTTAAGAAAAAAATAATTTAGCTATTCTCAAAGGCATGTGCCAATGGTGGGACACATTAAAAGTCTTACTGGAACCACATAATTTTCTTACCTATTCCCATCTCCTTAATTTCAGGTACTTCATCCTGAAATGTGACAGGAAAAGTAATATTAAAACAGATTTAAACTTATTTGTAACCAGTTAGTGCACTAAAACAAATTACTTTCTAAATCTTGGTTTGAGATTTATGAACCAGTATAAAATTGATATGATATCCGTTATTCATTTACAAATCTCAAAATTGACTATTCCTACACTTCTTAAACAAAGTGATGCATTATAATCTTTGTTTTAGCCAAAACAGAAATTCAAAATTATTCTTACGTAATTTTTCTGTGGTTTACAATTCAGTAGAAAAAATACTTTTTGACTAACACAAATTCCTTCTGTTTTGCCGTTTAACTTTTTAGTTTTTTGCTTGTATATTGAGACAAGAAAATCATACGTCCTTGTAAGATTCTATTAGATGCTTAGAGAAAATAAAACTACTATCTAAGTTTTTGTTTGTTTTATTCTTATGGATATGTTCATATTTTGACAGAATCCGCTGGACACGCTCTCACTTCTTTTCTGATTTCAAACTTCCTGACTGCATACTGACTCAGGAATAAAGTCAGATTTTCTTTTTAGATAGATTTTGTGAGTGTTTTGTTTTGTTTCTTTGTGTGTATGTTTTTTGTTTGTTTGTTTTTGTTTTTTTGGTTTTATTTTTTTGAGGTTTTACTAGCTGAAGACATCTCATCTCACTGAATTGGTTTATCAGTAAAACATATTTCAGTTGTTTTTTCCCCTTTGTTCTTACCCCGTCTTAACCCTTATACCCTCTCCCTTACAGCAAGTTAAGAAGAAGACATTTAGAGAAATACCTTTTCTTTATGTAAGCAAGACAGGAAACAAATTACAGATAGATAATGTCATTTCCTAAAGCAGTTCTGGTCAATCAAAGATCTTTAGCTGCCCAGGTAACATTTAAGGTTCTTACTTTCAATATTTAAAAACAAGGAGTATCTGATCAGGATCCAGCCATGGAACATAAACCATACTGAAATTCAATCTAAAATAGACCTCGGTGTCTTAAATCTCTGTACTATTTTTAAATTTGCCTATGTTACTTAATTTGTCTCAGAGACAAAAAAAACTTCCTATGATTTGGCTTTGCACTAAAACTAAAAAATATATAATTTATTCATAATATTCAATTTATAGTGTAAGAATACAAAAACACAGACTATGCCTTTCATTTGTATGACACCAAACAGTTGAATTTTTCAAGTTGACAGGGAAATTAACATTTTTACCTGCTATGTAAAATGGAAGTGATAAAGTCAAAAAGATAACTTCCATCACAAATAATTTTGTTTAAAATATAAATTGTCATTAGTCTTTCAACAAATTGGGGAAAACAATATGGAATCCATATTGAGCCCTACCTTTTTTTTGGTAACATCTATAATCTTTCAAGTATTTCTTGTTGTTTTTTACACACTAGTTCTTTTCTCATTTGGCAGAGGACAAGTGTTACAGAGCAAGGCACCTTTATTCTGCCACTATAGAGAATGTGTTAGTAAGTGAATGACTGCAATGTAATATAATTCTTCTCCTGAATGAATAAAACAAATAATGTATATAAATATCTGTCAACTGCAAAGTTTATTTAATCAACAAATGTTTATTAAGGGTTCGTTATCTACCAAGCCATATGTGTTGCTATAAGTACAATCTACAAGAAACGCTTAGGTTAGAAATATGACTATTGCATGGGATATTTTGGCATGAGAGAATATTTTAATACCTTTTAAATATATTACAATTGTTAATGCTTCATTATGCAAAATCTATGTAAAACACAAATCTGTATAGTTTGTAACTAAAAGAAAAGTTTTTTCTTATTATAGTGCAACTAAGTATCACAGAATTTTAGGCTAAAAGAGACCTAGATACTACTAGCTCTTATGACCTAACACAGTAAAACACCGTATGGAAAAGGTAAACACTACACAACTAATTATTAAAAGAATTGGAGCACAATCTCAGGTCTTTTGATTCTCAACCCAATTCTCTTGCAAAAGTAAGAAACACAATGCTTTCTTGTAAACTATTTTATGATACTACATATTATTTCCTGACAACAATTTATTTACAGAGAATTTCTTTTACGTAACTCTCAAAAGTGCAAAATTATTGTATCACCATTACCTTGGGGACAACAAACAACAAAATTTGTGCTAAAATGAAACTTTGAGTTGAGTTCAATGAATATATTGTGCGTTTTTATATTATCTTTGCTAATTTCAATAAATGCAAATTTTACACAAACCTGAAGTGTAAATATACTCTTCTGATATTAATGTAGAAGTTTTCAATATGATTTACAAGATAAAGAATACATGAGATGTCCTTTTCATCACTCACTTATTTCCCACCTATGTTGATAAAAGGTTTAGGGCTATTCTGTTTTATAAGCTAAGAGACAATTAGTCATATTTCCTATTTAGTACAAAAGGAAGAGCAATGACCTTACCTCTGCCATGTTCACATTGTATGGTCCAGTAGAGGATCCTGCCTGAGAGTTGGCTGTGTAAACATAGATCAGCAGAGAAGAGTCACCACGCTCCATTATATGAGAAGGCACGTGTCTGCTGGCTACCTCCCATTTTTCCCTATTTGGGAACCGTCCTCTGTGCTGAGTGGTCTTCCTGCCATTTCGGTCAATAAAGTATTTCCAACCAAGGAAATCACTGGGACTCTTCAATAACCATAAAGTAAGTTTCATCTGCTATCAAAATTAAACCATATATATATTTGTTATTTAAAATTAATTTCTACTGGAATTATAAAAACATTGTTGATGGCATTGTGTATCCAGCAGTCTTTACCTTTTAAGGCCACCTCAGCAAGCAAAAATATCTAAGAATTAGATTCTTCATGTAATGAAAAAGTAAGTTCCCAATTTCACAAAATTAATTTGTCTCAATACTGAAAGTACTAGATTTGGACGTAAAAATCTGAAATTATTAAGATTATTATACACAAGAAAAGAGCTAATACTAATATTTTGGGACATTTAGGTAAAGCAAAATGTGACTAAAGTTAGGTTAATAAAAGTTAAATTCAAAATGGGATCAGAAGAGCTTGAAACATAATGGATAATTGAGTGAATTACAAACAACAAAATATATCTATTTTCTCAGATAACATTACAGTAATAAAAATGAAATATTACTCCACTGGCAATCACATCTTGATTACTATGTAATGCTAGAAGTTTGATTTGCTCAATTAATCTCATTATAATTTATGACATAAGTTTCTAAGTACTGTCAAGAGATTTAAAATAATTTTTATAAAATATTCACCAAGATGTACATAATGTTATCATGTGAAATGTATTGGCTTAATTTAAAAATATACATGTTGTTAAAAGGAAGATGCCTGGACATAGTGGCTCACGCCTGTAATCCCAGCACTTTGGAGGCCGAGGAGGGTGGACTGTGAGGTCAGGAGTTCAAGACCAGCCTGGCCAATATGGTGAAACCCCATCTCTACTAAAAAATACAAAAATTAGCCAGGTGTGGTGGCACGTGCCTGTAATCCCAGCTATTCAGGAGGCTGAGGCAGGAGAATCGCTTGAACCCGGGAAGCAGAGGTTGCACTGAGCCGAGACTACGCCGTTGCACTCCAGCCTGGATGACAGAGTGAGACTGTCTCAAAGAAAAAAAAAGGAAAATAAATATTTTCATTGATGTTATAAAATATTCATAAGAAAAGTTTACTATAATAAAGGGAAAATATTAGCTATTAGGATTAAAATTATTTTATTAAAAAGTAATAATATTAGCTATTATTACTTGTTAATAAATATAAACTAGTAAATTAAGAGAAATGCGTAAGTCAGCAGAACTTTTTTTAGATATATGAAAATAAGGAGCACAGCTCCACTATAAACAAGGACAATGAAGGATCCATCTCGGACCCTGGCTTTAGAGTATCCAGTTCTTACCTTGTCTGACCCTGCCACTCCCTCCTAGGTAAGGAGTCAATGGAGACAAGAGATGTGTCCTTATTAAGCCTTTCACTAACTCTAGCCATGCTTGGATCCCAAGACACTAAAATGCTGCTCAAATTGGCTGAGCTCCCTTTAGAGTCTGTGTAAATCTCTTCCTGATTCTGTCTTCTTGAAGGATAATGAAGGTATTTGTATGCCTACCTATATAGGTTGTACCTGACTTTTTTGGAATACACAGGTTCTATCAGATGCAATGGTAGATTGGTAGACAAAAAGAGGAAGGTATAAAATGAATATGAATGGCACAGATATTTTACAATGTATGGCTCTTATCTTCTCTACAAGGAGACAAAATAAGAATCCCTCTCTTTCCCTTGATGGCATTTGCTATCACAATCTGATGAATAGTTTATTAATTGCCTTAATGTATGTATGACCTGCTACTCTTTTCTAAGAACATACTTTTATTTTAACAAAAGTTTCCAAGGTCTAACTCAGAATTTTGTTTATTATGAGAAATAATCTGTAAGGTCAGGTAAGTTTCAATAGCCACTCACATGAGACTAAATAATGTTGTCTTTGTAGACACCCAGAAAGCTCTAGGACTACTATCTGCTAGGCTGCACTGCTTTAACGGTGCAATAGTCTGTGCTCTCTTTCTGCATGCCAGATTCTTTAAAAGACTTAATCTTCTGATATCAAGGCCCTTATGAATTGTTGGGTTTTTATATTAGGCCTTCTTTTTGTCCACAAAATTAAATCCACTTGTATTAGATGTCACCCTTAAAAGTCCTCGTATTTTTTGAGTTGATCAAAGAATCATATTAACGAATATTTCCCACTGTTCTAAGTTCTACTGCCTGATGATTGACCACAGTGGGAGTTATGTACAATGGCTATCAATTCAAGAGCAATTAATGAGCAGTGAAGCTTATAGAGAAAGCAACATGGGCTGGAAGAAAGTGCTTTTAGATCAATAATACCTTTAAAATCTTCTAAATTTTAGGGGAGAAAAAGAATCACTGATGAACAGAAAATGCTTATCCACTTATAAACATTCTCATCACAATAATATGAACGTTCCATGATGCTGGCACAGGAATAAGTTCTGATTTTATTTTGGAAAGGTTATGTTTATAATCATGTACAATATTTTAGATGATATTTGTTTCATAAGACAAGAGAACATAATAGTCGACCTGTAATGACCAAAAGTAGTTTATATAGTCAAAGTTTTTGTCCTTTGGGCCTATTCAGAAGAGTTCCAAGTTCAAGGAGTATTCAATGGCAGAACTTCCATCTTGTCTCATCAACTGAATTTCTATTACAGCTTAACCTGGAAACAAAAAAGGAGAAATGGGAGCTGAAGGTGTAAGTATAGATTGAATTCAATCAAGTTAAAACATTTTAAAAGGGTAAGTATGATGTTTTCCCTAAAAATGACTGTAATTTTTGTATATTAATTTAAAGATAATTATCTAGACATATAAATTAGCAATGTCTAAGGCATAAATATTTCAAAATAAAAGATTATTCCATGTACATATTTCAATACACACTAAGATTCTGTTTATTGATGATAATTTTCAGTAAATCATTACTATTTTTAAATAAAATCGAGTATAATAAAATAAATTCTCTTGACTGTATTTTTATTTCCTGTAAGATTGAATAAAATAATCTTAAATTCAGGAAAAATATTATTTGAGAGTATTAGAGACTTCTGTATTATGCAATCTAAACCACAAGTGGGGCACAAGTACTCCTTGACTGATATGGCAAACTGTTACAATAATATAAAAGTCCAAATGATGAGAAAATCTTTTAAGATTTATCATTCCTCACATCATGAACATGTTCAAGTGTATCCACATTTGGGTCTCTTTTTCAAAGCACCAATTTGGAATTAGGTCAAGTATCTGAAGAATGCTTCTATAGATTATATTAAAATTACCTTAGAAGGAGAACGGTCACAAAACTCTCCTTTGAGTTATGCAAAGATAAGAAAATATTCATAACCACCATATTATTTAATAGTTACAGAGGATATTATAGCTTCTATAGTGCTTTCATGCTGGTTAAAATACAGGCGAAAAATTACAAATTAAGATAACATAAACAGGATATTATTTTCTCCCTCTTAAATTATTTGCAAACTGTAGTCACAGAGTGTGGTAGGCAGGATTATAAAATGGCCCTGATATTTTTAGCTCCTGATATCCACACCTGTCTGTAATCCCTCCCTCTTGAGTATGAGCAGGACTAACAACTTGCTTTTAACCAATAGAATAGAAAAGAAGAAAGGTACTTTGAAGATGTAATTAAGGTCTCTAATCAGTCAAACTTATGTTAAACAAAAAGGAAATTAACTAGCTGGGCCTGACCTAATGAGGTGAGCCTATTAGAGTAGAGATAAGAGATACTCCTACTGTGCATGGGTTCATTGCAGCACCATTTGCAACAGCAAAGACATGGAATCAATCTAAATACCCATCAACAGTAGACTGGATAAAGAAAATGTGGATGTATGTACTATAAGGTATTATACAGACATAAAAATGAATGAGACCATATTCTTGGCAGCAACATGGATAGAGCTGGAGGCCATGTTCCTAAGTGAACTAGTTCAGGAACAGAAATCCCAGTACTACATGTTCTCACTTATAAGCGGATACTAAACATTGAGTACACATGGACACAAAGACAGGAACAACAGACACTGAGACCTACATGAAGGTGGAGGGAGCAAGGAGGATGAGGCTCAAAAAATTACCTGTTGAGTACTATGCTTATTACCTGGATGATGAAATAATCTGCACATCAAATCCCTGTGGTATGCTATTTATGAATACAACAAACCTGCACATGTACCCATGAAACTAAATGTTAAAAAATTAAAATTTTAAAAAGCCACACAAAGAAAACATGACTGGCAAAAGATCAGACTCTCTAGGATTAAAAAATAAAATAACATATAGTAAGTCAATGCAAAGATACCCACATAAGCAAAAACACACACTCTTTCTCTTTTCTCTCTCTCCCACCCACATGCACATATTTAATGTGCCATGAAAGTTCTCTATGACCACAAATGTTTCTCACATTTGTGATCCTCTTCAGGTTATATAACACAGGAATTTCAAAGGAAATTCAATTGAGCTCCCAAAGCAATGCTGATATAAAATGCTAACCTACTACAAAGACACACCAGAGAATTAAAGAAATGAAAAATATTTTAACATATATTTATATATAGCACATAATATATATATATATACACATTCTGATATGTATTTTAGATTTATATATATAGTCATGATAAGATGCTCAGTTTTGTTTACCTTCATAAGTGAAAAAGAGAAACATTAAGAGCGATTTCAAAACATTTTCCCCATAGCTATTGAAGATTATGTTTTCCTGATATCATATTTTATGTGAATTACTGAAATTTAGAAGGTTCACATGCTGCTACAAAAATAAACAAAAATAAGCACCTCTAAAGAAACCTTGGATCTATTAAATGAAAACTCTTGCTGTTTTTAATTTTTTCAAATTCATGAGAGCAACAATCAAGGGTCAAGAAATAAAAATCTTCTGTGTACAGGTAATGTCTACTTCTGACCACACTTAAAACCTTCCTCAAATTGCTTTAAAAATAGCAGTATTTAATAATTTAAAGATAATCCTTCATTTCAAATTGTTTTATTCTGAGTCAAAAAAATAATTTGTAGAAATGCATTGCAGATTCCAATCAAATATACTACTTCTAGTGATTTACAAGTGATGGTTAAATATATGTGAATTTAAAAAGGGCTAAAATATTTCTAATTTAAAGGGGAGGAAAGCATTCATTCATGTAAGAAATATTTACTGTGTATGCACTGAAGGGTTACAAAATATGGTGTAATAACTCTGTCCTAATATTTCCCAGTTTTGGAGAGAATAGATACACAAACCAATTATCATAGCCAAGTGTGGAAATCTAAATTAAAATGAATAATACAGTCATTAGTTTGGACAATTGCAGAATAGTTATAATAAATAATTAATACATAAATATATCCACCCCATACACAAACACTCCTATAAATCTATTTTACTTACATATATATACATTTTTGTGTGTGAGTATATATATATACACACACATATACATACATGTAGGAACTCTATATAAAAGGTATAATATATTAGATAATTATATAAAATAAATCTTGAATAATTGGGGGGTTTGTACCCCATTCTGAATTGGGAAAACAATATAATAAAGTGTGAATTGTCCTTCAGTGAATCTATTTCAAGTAAATTAAAAACAAAATTTTAATGGAAACTATTTTACATCTTGACAAATATTTCTAAGGGTAGTAATAACTTTAAAAACCCATAAAACTCAAGAATAACCAAAGTATTTTTATTAAGAAAGTAATAGAAGGTGAAATATTAATTTTAAAAATGAAAACACTTAAAAATACAATAGTTTTGGTGATTGTTTAATAGTAAAAGACAAAACTAAATAGAAATTCAAGGAGCAAAATTTGTACTACATACAGATTCAGTATGTGCTCGGAGAAACATTTTTTATCAAGGTGCAAAAGTAAATTATTCAAAAATAGTCTTGTTACCATAAGTCTTCAAAATTAAAAAAACGCAAATAACCTACTCATGACATATATCATTAATCAAAAAGAGTATAACAATTAAACATTAAGAAATAAAATCATGTAGTAAACAGGAGAAAATACAAGCAGTTCATACATACTTGTTAAGCATATGGAATATGGAGTTGGACTGCTTGTATTGAAATTGTGGCTCTGCAATTTACATACTACTGTGACTTTGATGAAATAATTTACTATTTCCATTTCCATGTAAAACATGAACAAAAATAGGGGCTTCGTACAGATATTTTGTGAGGATTGGGGGAGTCAACACATTGTAAAGAACATTGTCTGACACATAAGAAGCTTCATATAAACTCAAACAGGGGGGTAAACAAATTCTAAGTATCAAATCAGCAGAAAGAAACAAGAGTGAGTAACAAATTTATTTTTTAAAATGTGAAGCAGTACTTCAAAAGAGACTGTAGACA
>NW_022097689.1:0-13267 GCF_006542625.1 Nomascus leucogenys
CGGGTTTTCCCCTGGTAAATTAGGCTGAAAGGAAAAGAGTCCCACCCCCCACCCCCAAACTTGGAGACCAGGGCTGCCCTGCCGCATTCTGTGCCCAGACCTCCTACTTCCACGCCCTTCCAGTCCTTTCCTCGGCTTGGAAAATTGGGCATGAGGCAAGCGAAAGGAAGGACAGAAGGCCAAAACGGGCATCCGGGAAGCCAAATTTCTGTCTCAAAAGCTCGTCTAGAAACGCATACATAGCGCGTGCCTTGGGGACATCTCCTAAAACCCCGTTCACTGAAGCTAATTCCTCCCGAACGCCCCCACGCCGGCTGAGGATCGCAACCGCCCACCGCCCCTCCAGCCTGTGCAGCCGCCGCCAAAACCTCCCGTGAATCGGGAAATGTAAAGGCAGCAGCGCTTGGGGAGCCGAGCAGCCTCGCCAGTTCCACGTCTCTGGTTCGAGACCCCTCGGTTCACCTCTTTGGGGAACTCACCTGGAGTCAGGTTTAGACGGCAGCCTCCACCCAGGGGACCGGGAAGCGGCCCCGGGAAGCGCCGCCGCGTCCTGTGAATAACGAGCGCAGCGCAGCGGAGCAGCTCCCCCCGGACCGGCCGCTCCCCGATTCCTCCCGCTCTGTCCGGGAGCCGTCCCTCCGTTCTTTCCTCTCCCTCCCCTGCCTGCAGCCGCCGCGCTCCCTCCTCCTGCTGGCGGCGCAGGGCTGTGCTTCCGCCTCCCTCCTGCGGGCGCACGAGCTGCCCGCGCTGCTAATGAGCAGGCTCCAGGCTCCGCCCGGCCAGGGGTGCGCACACGCCCCACGCCGGAGACGAGCTCCCGGGAGCGGAGCTATGGACACGCCTGGTGCGGCCGCTGGAGAAATGAACTGGAGGAGGCATCCAGCATCTCACACTTTCTGGCCACTCAGCTTAACTAAGCCATAACCCCAGACTTCTTCCTAAATCTCCAGTAATTTACAGGTGCTGAAAAGTCAATGAGGGGTTTGAGCACAATCTGTGTTAACAGTATTGTCAGCATAGAGATGCTAATCTGGCTAGATTCTAGGGATGAAATGTTCAAGGGACGGTATATGATTCTTTCTGGTTGTTATTTTGACATATTTTGGCTATACTTACAGATCTGTAAAATAAACCAGCAATCTTCTAATCATGACAACACAGATTCCTAATTGAAGGCAGCTGATACTTATTAAATACCAGACTCTGTTTAATAGGCTCTTTTTTCCCAGCTGATCTTTACTACAATTCTGTGAGCACTACTATCACCCCTATTCTATATTTTAAGAATTTGGGACTATTAAAACAAGACGGTCTTAAAACAAGACTAAGGAACATGTCCAACCTTGCAGAGATTCTAAGTTTCTGAGCCTAATAATAACTGAAATCTGTAGCTCCCACAACCCATACCCTGTGTATAATGTGTTGCAGCATCTTGGACGGTACTGTGTAACTGAACCAACAAAGATAATAGGACCATCAGCAAATACACACCACGAGACTAATGAATACCTAGAATCCTAGTGAGACTTGTAAATAGTCAAGCACCCTAAGTAACAATAGTTCAAGTGCATGCTAAACATGGTGATTACTTATAAAAGAACAGCAACCAGTATGAGTTAAGACAGGCAAATAATGTTCAAAATGTTCAGAATCAATGTCCAGCCACTTATGAGTTGAATTCCCCACTCTAAAAAAGAGGCCAGATGTGATGTATTCTAAGAAGTCTACAATGGGCGTGGTCTTTCTGCAACCAAAAAGGGCTTTTTAAACACTTGTTTCCCATTAAGAATATGCAATAGCTAATTAATATTAAATCTGAAAATCAATGATAATTTATTTCAACTAACCTTACATGAAAAAATCATTACTCATTCAAGCTTTTAGAATTCGATTAAATAGCATTGAGTATCAAATTTACTTCAACCCATAGAAATAATAGACAGTTAATTAATAAAGTAAGTAATTTAATTAACTTTACTTTTGTGTCATGATGTATTTTTCCTTAGGAAAAGGATAAGACATTTTTTCCATGGTATAAAATACTAGAATATGACTTTTATATTTTTCTTCATGAAGATTAAAGAATTAATAAATAAGTACAGACATATTTATTGTCAACAAATCTATCCAGATCATTCAATTCTGCACTCAAGAAATTATGCTAGGCAAGCTTTATTTCTCCATATGTACAAGGCAATTCAGAGGTCAAAAATTTTAAAACACTTAAATGAATATCAACCTTTAATTAACTAAGAGTAGATTTTATTTATAAACAACTTTAAAAGTCTATAAACAAGTTATAACAAACTTCTACTTTATCAATACTGCTACTCCTGTTGAACACAAAGATATATAATTATAGTTTTCTCCCTATTTAAAATATTTATTGATTCTGGCATAATAATGTCATACTCATCCCTCAATAATCAGTGTACATGTAACCAGAAATCTTTTCTTTCACCTAGTCAATGTAAGTATTTCTGTGTTTTGCATGTTAACACTGTATTTATTCTGTGTTTCTAGTGCTTATCCTCAAAATTTTTATAGTTCCGTTCACATATGAATTCTACCAATCAGCACTATATATAAATAATGAAACGTATAAAATGTGTTAAATAAATGGATGTAAGGTTTATGCTAAATTTTTCACATAGTAAGTACTTCAAAACCCTTATTATTTTTCCTTAAGCTTTTATGTGCATATATTTTATCTCTGCAACTAAAGAATAAACTTCTAAATAAGAATAGTTTTGTCTATAAATTTTACGCATTTTAATACATTATTAATCTAAAACCTTGGACTAGAGTTTGGAATTCTTTTATGTATTCATTTATTGGTTCAAAAAATAGGTGTCCATGCCATTTTTTCTAAACCTTGTGCAAGATGTAGGGTATACAATGATGTCCAGACTTTAGAGTCCTTGACCTCATGGAGTTTAAAGTGCAGTAATGTACAGTAATTTTAAAATCTATTTATTATTATTTAAAACAATAAATGAATACATTCTTGTCGAAAATAAATGAAAAGTCTGTCTGAATTCCCTGGCCAAGGCCGAAACATGAAAGCAAAAGAGCTGCCTGAAAACAGTGCAAGCCACTCTCCAGAGGGTTTCTCTGTTGAAACAGCACATCTCATTATGGAAATAATGAGAAAAATTAGTAACTGTGGAAATGACAGCACATATGCATCTTTGTGGTTTCTGACCTTTTAGCATCGTCGAAGCAAGACCACAAACCTTTCAACACCATGAGTGGTATTAATCTTGCACAGAATATAATGTTTTCACATATTTGATTCTGATTTCCTACAAAGTAATTTCAATTTCTAGCTAAAGCTAATGGATTTTTCTAGTGAAAACATTGTGTACCGAATGACGTTCCAGTGAGATCCGCGTACCATGCGCCATTTTCATGTTCGTGCTCATTTCTCTGAAGTCTGTTTGCCTTTAATTCACCATCATAAAATTCCTTGTGTACTTTTATTGGCAACCATCGCATAGTGACACTTGCATCCAAATGTAATTCCATTTGAGCTTGGCAGTGTTTGCTTTTTTTATCAGAAGAGGAAAGTTAGAGGGAACAAGGGGCAAAGATGTGTGTGAGAATATCTGAGGGGCCATCACAGCATCATCACAAATTCAAGATTTTTTTGAAACATTAGACAAGGGACTGACAGAGATGCCCTGGGATGGCTGAAACACTTCACAACCTGCTCATGTTTATGACCAAAATCATCACCTAAAATGAATTCAATGTGTAAATATCATAATATTGTTTGTGTATAAGTAATCATGAAGCAGTTAGGGAAGGGAGTATAATCTAGTAAGAAATTGGAACAAAAAATGTTAGACAAAATCCAAGAAGATTTAAAAGAAGAAAATTAACCTGTCTGTTCTGAACAGAATTGGAAAAGCACATCAATCATAGCTCTATACATTGACCATAGACTTAAAGCATAACATAAAAATAAAGAAGGCAGATAACTCAGGAAAACATTTCTATTAAATCTACTCCGTAAAGTTTTCCCATACTTTTATTTTACTAACAGGAGCATACATTTAAATCTCACAAAATCATATATATTTTGTTGATTCAATTTGTAGCAGATAGAGGAGCATGTCTCAGTGCAATGACAGTGAGTTGTCGCTATAACATACCACTGCTTTACATCTTACCCACAGGCTAAAATGTTTACCCCTAGAGTCGTGACTTTGTATATGGCAGGAGATTGCTACTAAAAGTAAATATATTTGGCTGAAGGGTAGATACATCTTTAGGCCATTATATCATTCACTAAAATTTAGCAGGCATTTACATATTTACCTACTTAGTTCATATGACAAATATGTTTGAGAGACTGCCATATACAAAAAAAAAAAGATGGAACCATCTTACAAATTTAGAGATTACTTAAAGAAATGGAACTGAAGGGTTAACTGTGATGGCAAGAATGAAGAGAGCAAAACCAGAGGGTACTTCAAGGAGAACAGGCATGAGAGAGGCATTATAATTTGGAGGGTGCTATGATTTGAACCTATGTGCCCATCCAAAGTTTGTATGTTGAAACTAAAATCCCAGGACAATGATATCAAGAGATGGGGCTTTTGGTGAAGTGATTAAGTGAAGAAGGATCCACCCTCATGAATGAGATAAATGTCCTCGTCAAAGATGCTTTAGAGGAATGCCGGGCTCCTCAGTCTCTTCTGCCATGTCCTTACATTGTCCGTTTTTGCCCACTTTTGTCACGTGAAGACAAAGCAAGAAAGTGCCACCTCGGGACCAACTGCCAAATCTCCGCTGCCTTGATTTCGGACTTCTCAGCCCCAGAACTGTGAGAAATACATTTCTGTTTTTTATAAATTACTCAATCTGTGGCATTTTGTTATAGCAGCATACAGACAAAAACAGGGTAAACAGCCTGGTGAGAGTGGATATTTTAGAAACTTGAGATGATTCAATGTCGCTGATTCTCCATTTTCTCATATGTAAAATGAAGGAAATAATGCTGATTACTTCATAGTTCATTGTGCAAATTAAATTAACTATGTAAATAAAGCAAGCAATATAGTTCCTTTTATCTAGTATACATTGTTTAAGTGTTGTTGTTATTACATGGGGAAAACAAGAACTTCCCCAAACAGAAGGATGTGGGAACCAAAACTAAGATATAAGAAAGGACCAAAGTTCACTGTGACAATTTGGTCAAGCGCTGGTTAGGGAAGATAGCATAATGTTATGCATAGGTATTATTTTAGGATAATTTTACTCCACCCCGAACTCCTCTAGCACTTTCCCTACGTCTTTCATTGCACTTCTTCATTTGTCTCTTTAATTACGGTTATTTATATAAATCTTTTAGCTTCCTACAAAAATAAGTTTGTAGTGGGACAGATTCTGAAGGATCTATGTCAAAGCAATTTTTCTATTTCCTACAGCAAGTAACCCAGTAGTAATCACCCAGAATTTGTTAAAAGAATAAACATAGGAAGATTAATTTCAATTTTTTTCTTTGCTAATTTTTAATCAGAATTATACCATTGTTAGGGAGGGAGAAATTATAAATTGAGGACATGAGTATTAACATTTAAATCTGTTATTCTGCTTTATTTTAGAGCTTGCCATGTTTTGTGATTAAAAAAAGAAACAGGACATTCTATATAGCTGTTGCAAAACGTGTGGTCTGTTGGTGAACTAGCAGCACCAGCATTACCAAGAGTTCCTTAGTTTGCAGGACTACTGAGTCAGAATTCGCATTTTGACAAAACTCCAGGTGATTCATGCTCTGCATTTAAGTTGGAGAAGCGCTGTTCTATAGTTCTCCTTATGTCCTAAATGCATTGTCAGTGAAAGAAAATACTATACGTATGATAATAATAACGGTAATATGAACAAAAATGTAACTATTAGTAATTTTCTATGCTCTCCCAGATACCAAGTCCTTTATTTAATACTTGTGATAATTCTGCGAAGTTGCAATTGATATCACCTACTAAACTGATACTCAGAAATCTGAAGTAATTCTCCAAGGTCACAAAGCTAGTGAATCACAAACAAGATTTTTAAACTCTTGCTGCTTCATTCCAAAGACTAAACCGTTTCTAACTCACGGTTAATACATTTGCTTCTGCCTTCCATTTCCTAAATGTGGTTTCCTTTCTATTTCATTAACTTTACTTATACATGACTGATTTTTAACCCTCTCTAATATTTTCAGAATATGGTGTACTATGGTTAATAAGGACAATACCAAGTAATATCATGTTGAGAAAGCGTGCAGAAGTAGCATCAAAAAACAGACTTTTTCCAAAATGTTTACTACAAACGTTCAATAAAAACAAGACTTTCTACTTAGAAATTCTACCTTGCATAACTCAAATGGAGCATGATTATTAAAATGACAAAAAAGATTCCGTAATTGCCTAAGAGCTAAGAATAAGAATTGCTATATAAAAAAGCATAAATATGCCATATGAATGACATCTATAAGAATCATGGGAGTGCTATTTGGTATTTAGTATTTAGTTCCATTCTGCAGCATGATCAAAAAGAAGCATCTGTATAATTCACTGTGCATTATAGCACAATAAATCACCTCATTAGGCTCAGATATATGTAAAGATTTACAGTCTGGGAAAGTCCACTAGATATTCTTAATCACTTCTTAGACTGTACTGTACCCCATATTTCTCTTTTTCTATAGAAAGGTCGCACATGGAAAGGCTTTATTTTAAATCCAGCAATGAATGGAATGTCTGTGAAGCAAGAAATAGATGGAAATTGACATTTTAAAAGAAAGATTGGCTTCTGAAGAGATATAGCTGTGACCTTGGTCTTTATGTTGGAGAGAAGTATTCCCTAGCCTTACTGTACTATTTCTCCCAAAGCACCCTCTCTATTGTTCTCCCTCCATCTCTGGCTCCTATCATATGGCCCCTCCCTCATTCTGTCTGGTGAGTTCTGAGAAAAATGCTTAAATTCTGCACAGAAGATTGAGAACAATGCTAAATATTCCTCAGAGAAGCAAAATTTTATGTTAACAGTTTATATTTTCACATGAAATTGTCTATCTCTTCTCTCTGTCTCATGTGTGTATGTGTGTATGTGTATATATATATATACAGTATAATATACAGTAGATATGTATATAGAGAGTATAATATTCAGTATATATGTATATATAGTATAATATACCGTATATATGTATATATATACAGTGTGTGTGTGTGTTTGTGTGTGTGTGTGTATATATATATATATATATATACTACCATTTACCTCCCAGGCTATACGTCCTGAAATCTTAAAAGTAGAAAGCCCTCACAGGCCGCGGTTGCTCATGCCTGTAATCCCAGCACTTTGGGAGGCCGAGGCGTGCAGATCACCTGAGGTCGGGAGTTCAAGACCAGCCTGACCAACATGGTGAAACCCCATCTCTACTAAAAATACAAAAAATTAGCTGGGCGTTGTGTTGTGCGCCTGTAATCCCAGCTACTCAGGAGGTGGAGGCAGGAGAATCACGTGAACCCGGGAGTCGGAGGTTGTGTGAGCCGAGACCATGACATTGCACTGCAGCCTGGGCAATGAGAGCAAAACTCCATCTCAAAAAAAAAAAGGTGGAAAGGCCTTAAAAGACTTTTGAAAATGAGATTTGTCAAATATTTATTAGAGATGAAGAAAATAAGTGCGGACCCACACGTAACTTGTCTGAGGTCACAGAAGTAGGGACCCACACGTAACTTGTCTGAGGTCACAGAGGTAGTCATGCTGCAGCAGGCTTACTGGTTTTCCTCTATGACATGCATTATTATTGTTTTTGATCATTTCAAGAGGTTTCTAGTCGATAGTGGGACAAAATTTCTAATTTGGGAACCTAATTTTCTCTGCAAATCTTCTTTACATCTCTAGCTTATTAATACACCTCAGAAGTGTTACAGGAATTAATTCGCAGGATTTTGAAGAATATTTTGAGGTATGCTGGGAAAAATCATGTCAAGTATCAATGATTAGAAACTAAACAATCAATATTAGATATTGTAAAATTATATTTAAACTTCCATATGGCATAAATAAGTTATTTTAATGTACAGTCGTTGTACTTTGTAAACTTGCATATAAAATATTTGAAAAAATAACTTTCAATATGTAAAATGTAAATATACAAAGGAAAGGATCGGAAAAAATAGGTAAAAATAATCAGGCTAAGAAAACACTACAGTGTCACCCTCAGAAGACTATAGAAGGATTTTCAACCTCGAGAAACAGAGGAACTTGAACATGGAAATTACCCTCTGCTAGCCATACTGATTATGGTACATAATTTTAAAAGGCTTTTAGAGAGAAGGGAAATGTTTTATTATGCATTCAGTACAGTGTTATGGTGATGTTTCTTAACTATCAGCTATTTTTAAAATTCCCACAATCTTTCTATAGATGACAAAGTTACATAAATATGAAGGATAAGAAGGGCCCCTGCAAAGCTGATAATACAATTCTCTTTTCAATGATAACGTATTTCTAAGCGCGCATCTGCTAATCATATTGATGTGCATTTAGTGTTCTTTTATCTACACCTGTCAAAGTGGCTAAAGTAATCCTTCATGAGGAGATAATTTTTTCCTTTAGGTGATTTTTTCCGCATAATACTCTAACATTTCCAATTCCATTTTTCTCGAAAAAGTTTACATGATATACATATACAATTACTAAAACTTTGGCTGCATAAATAATTTAAATGGACTTTACTTCAAAGATAATATTTACTTTTAAAGTTGTAAACCTTTGAATCATCAATTAATTAGAATTATCTTTTTCTTTATAAATAAAGTTTTTTGTCCCTACATATTTATGATTTGGAAATTTTCACCTGGAAAATTTCATTTACATTTCGATGCCTTGTCTTTAGTAAAAAATTCAGTCTTTCAATTTCAATATAATTTTTTGATAGATTTTTACCTGAAATTATGATAAAATAAGAAAAGTGAAAAATAGAGATAAGCTTTAAGTACAATGTTATTTGTGCTTAATAATAAAATCAAGAAAGTAAAATATCTAAAATAATTATAACTATTTAAATAAACAAAGTATCATGTAATGGGCGAAATATTCTTCTGGCTCGTTTTTGATTCTGACAGGTTGTTTACAGGTTCTGAAGTTCAGTTTGCTCATCTCTAACATGAGGTTGAACTAGGTATGGCTTGTTTGGCTGAACTCTGTAAGGCTGGTGAAAAAAGTTGCATTTGCATTCTTCTTCCTGTTACTGTATACAATAGAATCCTTCCTGTTTCTACCATGAGATTCAGAACACAGTCTCTGACCTTTCTGAATAGTTTCCAAGTCTCCTTGTTCTCCTGAAGCCTTCTCATAAACGGCTCTACCATGCACCCTGCTTGTCAACACCAAACTCGAAGTATACCTGATGTCATCCCTTCCTTTACCATCTTCCTACCTGTATCCAATCTGTAGCTCAACCATTTCAAACTTGAGAAATCTCTCTAATGCATCCATTCTGCTCATTCTCTATAATAACCACTCTAGGTCAAACCACGGTCAAACCCATCAGTTCAGTTCAATATTTTGATGGATCCCTAATGTGTCTGCATATTTCCACTTCCCCCTTCTACCATCTGTTCTCTAGAAAGCAAAGAGAGTAATCAGCAAAAAAAGAAAAAGAAAAAGAAAACAGGAAAGGAATAACATCAGGTCATTGCCCTAGAAAAATCTTCCAGAAGCTTCCCAATACTTGCGCAAGAAAGCTCACATCCCATATTCTGACCCCCTAACTCTAAATGTGTGTATAACCTCATGTCATGCATCCCTCACTTACTATGCTCCGGCCACCATGGACTTGTATTACTCATACACGCTGAACATTGTCCTGTTAGAAGGCCTTGTCATGTGTTCTTCTGGTTGCCTGGAATTATCTTGTCATCTTCTCCTCATTCAGGCCTGAGATTAATTTCCTCAAACTTGCCTTTCTTGATCCCACCTTATGTCCTTCATCTTCAACCTCTTTTAAAAATCCACAATCTGATTTTTCTTCATAGCATATACTATAATATGTCAATATCTTGTCTATTTATGAGATTACTAAATTATACTGAGGAGCGCCTTTTGAATAGTATCTCAAAAAGCCGAGTTTCTATTCCTTTGTCCTCATCCCATAATTCCCAGCACTTGGCACAGGATCCAGTACAACAAACACTTACTGACTGGATAATGAACTTCATGTAAGATAAAATCAAACATTGGGGAATTGCAGGCATGTTCCCTTACTAAGATACTCTTATGCTTAAAGTGAAAATATATTCATGTTATATTGCTCAGAATGTCCATTCCAGTTTCTACAGAAAGAGTGCTTCACAACTTCTCAATCAAAAGTAAGGTTCAAATCCGTTAGTTGAATGCACAGAACAGAAAGAAGTTTCACAGAAGGCTTCTGTGTAGTTTTTATTTGAAGACATTCCTTTTTCCACTACAGGCCTCTTAGCGCTCCGAATGCCCACTTGCAGTTTCTACAGAAAGAGTGTTTCACAACTCCTTAATCAAAAGTAAGATTCAACTCTGTTAGTTGAATGCACAGATCAGAAAGAAGTTTCACAGAATGCTTCTGTGTAGTTTTTATTTGAAGATATTCCTTTTTCCACTATAGGCCTCTTAGCGCTCCGAATTCCACTTGCAGTTTCTACAGAAAGAGTGTTTCAGAACTGCTCAATCAAAAGTAAGGTTCAACTCTGTTAGTTGAATGCACAGAACAGAAAGAAGTTTCACAGAATGCTTCTGTGTAGTTTTTATTTGAAGATATTCCTTTTTCCACTATAGGCCTCTTAGCGCTCCGAATGTCCACTTGCAGTTTCTACAGAAAGAGTGTTTCAGAACTGCTCAATCAAAAGTAAGGTTCAACTCTGTTAGTTGAATGCACAGAACAGAAAGAAGTTTCACAGAATGCTTCTGTGTAGTTTTTATTTGAAGATATTCCTTTTTCCACTATAGGCCTCTTAGCGCTCCGAATGTCCACTTGCAGTTTCTACAGAAAGAGTGTTTCAGAACTGCTCAATCAAAAGTAAGGTTCAACTCTGTTAGTTGAATGCACAGAACAGAAAGAAGTTTCACAGAATGCTTCTGTGTAGTTTTTATTTGAAGATATTCCTTTTTCCACTATAGGCCTCTTAGCGCTCCGAATGTCCACTTGCATTTTCTACAGAAAGAGTGTTTCAGAACTGCTCAATCAAAAGTAAGGTTCAACTCTGTTAGTTGAATGCACAGAACAGAAAGAAGTTTCACAGAATGCTTCTGTGTAGTTTTTATTTGAAGATATTCCTTTTTCCACTATAGGCCTCTTAGCGCTCCGAATGTCCACTTGCAGTTTCTACAGAAAGAGTGTTTCAGAACTGCTCAATCAAAAGTAAGGTTCAACTCTGTTAGTTGAATGCACAGAACAGAAAGAAGTTTCACAGAATGCTTCTGTGTAGTTTTTATTTGAAGATATTCCTTTTTCCACTATAGGCCTCTTAGCGCTCCGAATGTCCACTTGCATTTTCTACAGAAAGAGTGTTTCAGAACTGCTCAATCAAAAGTAAGGTTCAACTCTGTTAGTTGAATGCACAGAACAGAAAGAAGTTTCACAGAATGCTTCTGTGTAGTTTTTATTTGAAGATATTCCTTTTTCCACTATAGGCCTCTTAGCGCTCCGAATGTCCACTTGCAGTTTCTACAGAAAGAGTGTTTCAGAACTGCTCAATCAAAAGTAAGGTTCAACTCTGTTAGTTGAATGCACAGAACAGAAAGAAGTTTCACAGATGCTTCTGTGTAGTTTTTATTTGAAGATATTCCTTTTTCCACTATAGGCCTCTTAGCGCCTGAATGTCCACTTGCATTTTCTACAGAAAGAGTGTTTCAGAACTGCTCAATCAAAAGTAAGGTTCAACTCTGTTAGTTGAATGCACAGAACAGAAAGAAGTTTCACAGATTGCTTCTGTGTAGTTTTTATTTGAAGATATTCCTTTTTCCACTATAGGCCTCTTAGCGCCCTGAATGTCCACTTGCATTTTCTACAGAAAGAGTGTTTCAGAACTGCTCAATCAAAAGTAAGGTTCAACTCTGTTAGTTGAATGCACAGAACAGAAAGAAGTTTCACAGATGCTTCTGTGTAGTTTTTATTTGAAGATATTCCTTTTTCCACTATAGGCCTCTTAGCGCTCCTGAATGTCCACTTGCATTTTCTACAGAAAGAGTGTTTCAGAACTGCTCAATCAAAAGTAAGGTTCAACTCTGTTAGTTGAATGCACAGAACAGAAGAAGTTTCACAGATGCTTCTGTGTAGTTTTTATTTGAAGATATTCCTTTTTCCACTATAGGCCTCTTAGCGCCCTGAATGTCCACTTGCATTTTCTACAGAAAGAGTGTTTCAGAACTGCTCAATCAAAAGTAAGGTTCAACTCTGTTAGTTGAATGCACAGAACAGAAAGAAGTTTCACAGAATGCTTCTGTGTAGTTTTTATTTGAAGATATTCCTTTTTCCGCTATAGGCCTCTTAGCGCTCCGAATGTCCACTTGCATTTTCTACAGAAAGAGTGTTTCAGAACTGCTCAATCAAAAGTAAGGTTCAACTCTGTTAGTTGAATGCACAGAACAGAAAGAAGTTTCACAGCATGCTTCTGTGTAGTTTTTATTTGAACATATTCCTTTTTCCACTATAGGCCTCTTAGCGCCCTGAATGTCCACTTGCATTTTCTACAGAAAGAGTGTTTCAGAACTGCTCAATCAAAACTAAGGTTCAACTCTGTTAGTTGAATGCACAGAACAGAAGAAGTTTCACAGATTGCTTCTGTGTAGTTTTTATTTGAAGATATTCCTTTTTCCACTATAGGCCTCTTAGCGCCCTGAATGTCCACTTGCATTTTCTACAGAAAGAGTGTTTCAGAACTGCTCAATCAAAAGTAAGGTTCAATTCTGTTAGTTGAATGCACAGAACAGAAAGAAGTTTCACAGAATGCTTCTGTGTAGTTTTTATTTGAAGATATTCCTTTTTCCGCTATAGGCCTCTTAGCGCTCCGAATGTCCACTTGCATTTTCTACAGAAAGAGTGTTTCAGAACTGCTCAATCAAAAGTAAGGTTCTACTCTGTTAGTTGAATGCACAGAACAGAAAGAAGTTTCACAGATTGCTTCTGTGTAGTTTTTATTTGAACATATTCCTTTTTCCACTATAGGCCTCTTAGTGCCCTGAATGTTCCACTTGCATTTCTACAGAAAGAGTGTTTCAGAACTGC
>NW_022097690.1:0-10484 GCF_006542625.1 Nomascus leucogenys
CTGTGCATTCAACTAACAGAGTTGAAGCTTACTTTTGATTGAGCAGTTCTGAAACACTCTTTCTGTAGAAACTGCAAGTTGACATTCGACGCTAAGGGCCTTAGTGGAAAAAGGATATCTTCAAATAAAAACTACACAGAAGCATTCTGTGAAACTTCTTCTGTTCTGTGCATTCAACTAACAGAGTTGAAGCTTACTTTTGATTGAGCAGTTCTGAAACACTCTTTCTGTAGAAACTGCAAGTTGACATTCTAGCGCTAAGGGCCTAAGTGGAAAAAGGATATCTTCATAAAAACTACACAGAAGCATTCTGTGAAACTTCTTTCTGTTCTGTGCATTCAACTAACAGAGTTGAAGCTTACTTTTGATTGAGCAGTTCTGAAACACTCTTTCTGTAGAAACTGCAAGTTGACATTCTAGCGCTAAGGGCCTATAGTGGAAAAAGGATATCTTCAAATAAAAACTACACAGAAGCATTCTGTGAAACTTCTTTCTGTTCTGTGCATTCAACTAACAGAGTTGAAGCTTACTTTTGATTGAGCAGTTCTGAAACACTCTTTCTGTAGAAACTGCAAGTGACATTCTGACGCTAAGGGCCTATAGTGGAAAAAGGATATCTTCAAATAAAAACTACACAGAAGCATTCTGTGAAACTTCTTTCTGTTCTGTGCATTCAACTAACAGAGTTGAAGTTACTTTTGATTGAGCAGTTCTGAAACACTCTTTCTGTAGAAACTGCAAGTGGACATCTGAAGCTAAGGGCCTAGTGGAAAAAGGATATCTTCAAATAAAAACTACACAGAAGCATTCTGTGAAACTTCTTCTGTTCTGTGCATTCAACTAACAGAGTTGAAGCTTACTTTTGATTGAGCAGTTCTGAAACACTCTTTCTGTAGAAACTGCAAGTTGACATTCTAGCGCAAAGGGCCTATAGTGGAAAAGGATATCTTCAAATAAAAACTACACAGAAGCATTCTGTGAAACTTCTTTCTGTTCTGTGCATTCAACTAACAGAGTTGAAGCTTACTTTGATTGAGCAGTTCTGAAACACTCTTTCTGTAGAAACTGCAAGTGACATTCGAGCGCTAAGGGCCTAAGTGGAAAAGGAATATCTTCAAATAAAAACTACACAGAAGCATTCTGTGAAACTCTTTCTGTTCTGTGCATTCAACTAACAGAGTTGAAGCTTACTTTTGATTGAGCAGTTCTGAAACACTCTTTCTGTAGAAACTGCAAGTTGACATTCGAGCGCAAAGGGCCTATAGTGGAAAAAGGATATCTTCAAATAAAAACTACACAGAAGCATTCTGTGAAACTTCTTTCTGTTCTGCATTCAACTAACAGAGTTGAAGCTTACTTTTGATGAGCAGTTCTGAAACACTCTTTCTGTAGAAACTGCAAGTGGACATTCGAGCGCTAAGGGCCTATAGTGGAAAAAGGAATATCTTCAAAAAAACTACACAGAAGCATTCTGTGAAACTTCTTTCTGTTCTGTGCATTCAACTAACAGAGTTGAAGCACTTTTGATTGAGCAGTTCTGAAACACTCTTTCTGTAGAAACTGCAAGTTGACATTCTACGCTAAAGGGCCTATAGTGGAAAAAGGAATATCTTCGAATAAAAACTACACAGAAGCATTCTGTGAAACTTCTTTCTGTTCTGTGCATTCAACTAACAGAGTTGAAGCTACTTTTGATTGAGGAGTTCTGACACTCTTTCTGTAGAAACTGCAAGTGGACATTTCATAGCGCTAAGGGGCCTATAGTGGAAAAAAATATCTTCAATAAAAACTACAAGAAGCATTCTGTGAAACTCTTTCTGTTCTGTGCATTCAACTAACAGAGTTGAAGCTTACTTTTGATGAGAGTTCTGAACACTCTTTCTGTAGAAACTGCAAGTTGACATTTCAGCGCTAAAGGGCCTATAGTGGAAAAAGGAATATCTTCAAATAAAAACTACACAGAAGCATTCTGTGAACTTCTTTGTGTTCTGTGCATTCAACTAACAGAGTTGAATTACTTTTGATTGAGAGCAGTTCTGAACACTCTTCTGTAGAAACTGCAAGTGACATTCTGAAGCTAAGGGCCTAGTGGAAAAAGGGATATCTTCAAATAAAACTACACAGAAGCATTCTGGAAACTTCTTTCTGTTCTGTGCATTCAACTAACAGAGTTGAAGCTTACTTTTGATTGAGCAGTTCTGAAACACTCTTTCTGTAGAAACTGCAAGTGACATTCTGCGCTAAGGGCCTATAGTGGAAGAAAGGGATATCTTCAATAAAAACTACACAGAAGCATTCTGTGAAACTTCTTTCTGTTCTGTGCATTCAACTAACAGAGTTGAAGCTTACTTTTGATGAGCAGTTCTGAAACACTCTTTCTGTAGAAACTGCAAGTTGACATTCCGCGCTAAAGGGCCTATAGTGGAAAAGGATATCTTCAAATAAAAACTACACAGAAGCATTCTGTGAAACTTCTTCTGTTCTGTGCATTCAACTAACAGAGTTGAAGCTTACTTTTGATTGAGCAGTTCTGAAACACTCTTTCTGTAGAAACTGCAAGTACATTCCTGCGCTAAGGGCCTAAGTGGAAAAAGGGATATCTTCAAATAAAAACTACACAGAAGCATTCTGTGAAACTTCTTCTGTTCTGTGCATTCAACTAACAGAGTTGAAGCTTACTTTTGATTGAGCAGTTCTGAAACACTCTTTCTGTAGAAAACTGCAAGTTGCACATTCTGAAAGCTAAGGGCCTATAGAGGAAAAAGGGATATCTTCAAATAAAAACTACACAGAAGCATTCTGTGAAACTTCTTTCTGTTCTGTGCATTCAACTAACAGAGTTGAAGCTTACTTTTTGATTGCAGTTCTGAAACACTTTTCTGTAGAAACTGCAAGTGGACATCTGAGCGCTAGGGGCCTATAGGGAAAAAGATATCTTCAAAAAAACTACACACAGAAGCATTCTGTGAAACTTCTTCTGTTCTGTGCATTCACTAACAGAGTTGAAGCTTACTTTTGATTGAGCAGTTCTGAAACACTCTTTCTGTAGAAACTGCAAGTGGACATTCTGAAGCTAAGGGGTCTAGTGGAAAAGGAATATCTTCAAATAAAACTACACAGAAGCATTTGTGAAACTTCTTCTTGTTCTGTGCATTCAACTAACAGAGTTGAAGCTTACTTTTGATTGAGCAGTTCTGAAACACTCTTTCTGTAGAAACTGCAAGTGACATTTCGAGCAAAGGGCCTAGTGGAAAAAGGGATATCTTCAAATAAAAACTACACAGAAGCATTCTGTGAAACTTCTTTCTGTTCTCTGCATTCAACTAACAGAGTTGAAGCTTACTTTTGATTGAGCAGTTCTGAAACACTCTTTCTGTAGAAACTGCAAGTGACATTCGAGCGCTAAGGGTCAATAGTGGAAAAAGGAATATCTTCAAATAAAAACTACACAGAAGCATTTCTGTGAAACTCTTTCTGTTCTGTGCATTCAACTAACAGAGTTGAAGCTTACTTTTGATTGAGCAGTTCTGAAACACTCTTTCTGTAGAAACTGCAAGTTGACATTCTCGAGCGCTAAGGGCCTATAGTGGAAAAGGATATCTTCAAATAAAAACTACACAGAAGCATTCTGTGAAACTTTTCTGTTCTGTGCATTCAACTAACAGAGTTGAAGCTTACTTTTGATTGAGCAGTTCTGAAACACTCTTTCTGTAGAAACTGCAAGTGGACATTCGGAGCGCTAAGGGGCCTATAGTGGAAAAAGGAATAACTCCGAATAAAAACTACACAGAAGCATTCTGTGAAACTTCTTCTGTTCTGTGCATTCAACTAACAGAGTTGAAGCTTACTTTTGATTGAGCAGTTCTGAAACACTCTTTCTGTAGAAACTGCAAGTTGACATTCTAGCGCTAAGGGCCTATAGTGGAAAAAGGAATATCTTCAAATAAAAACTACACAGAAGCATTCTGTGAAACTTCTTTCTGTTCTGTGCATTCAAGTAACAGAGTTGAAGCTTACTTTTGATTGAGGAGTTCTGAAACACTCTTTCTGTAGAAACTGCAAGTTGACATTCTAGCGCTAAGGGCCTATAGTGGAAAAAGAATATCTTCAAATAAAAACTACAAGAAGCATTCTGTGAAACTTCTTTCTGTTCTGTGCATTCAACTAACAGAGTTGAAGTTACTTTTGATTGAGCAGTTCTGAAACACTCTTTCTGTAGAAACTGCAAGTGACATTCGAACGCTAAAGGGGCCTATAGAGGAAAAAGGGATATCTTCAAATAAAAACTAACAGAAGCATTCTGTGAAACTTCTTTCTGTTCTGTGCATTCAACTAACAGAGTTGAACCTTACTTTTGATTGAGCAGTTCTGAAACACTCTTTCTGTAGAAACTGCAAGTGGACATTCTGAAAGCTAAGGGTCTACAGTGGAAGAAGGGATATCTTCAAATAAAAACTACACAGAATTCTGCGAAACTTCTTCCTGTTCTGTGCATTCAACTAACAGAGTTGAAGCTCACATTTGTTGAGCAGTTCTGAAACACTCTTTCTGTAGAAACTGCAAGTTGACATTCCTAGCGCTAAGGGCCTACAGTGGAGAAAGAAATATCTTCAAATAAAAACTACACAGAAGCATTCTGTGAAACTTCTTCCTGTTCTGTGCATTCAACTAACAGAGTTGAAGCTTACTTTTGATTGAGCAGTTCTGAAACACTCTTTCTGTAGAAACTGCAAGTTGACATTCCTAGCGCTAAGGGCCTAAGTGGAAAAAGGATATCTTCAAATAAAAACTACACAGAAGCATTCTGTGAAACTTCTTCTGTTCTGTGCATTCAACTAACAGAGTTGAAGCTTACTTTTGATTGAGCAGTTCTGAAACACTCTTTCTGTAGAAACTGCAAGTTGACATTCTGCGCTAAGGGCCTAAGTGGAAAAAGGATATCTTCAAATAAAAACTACACAGAAGCATTCTGTGAAACTTCTTTCTGTTCTGTGCATTCAACTAACAGAGTTGAAGCTTACTTTTGATTGAGCAGTTCTGAAACACTCTTTCTGTAGAAACTGCAAGTGACATTCAAGCTAAAGGGCCTATAGTGGAAAAAGGATATCTTCAAATAAAAACTACACAGAAGCATTCTGTGAAACTTCTTTCTGTTCTGTGCATTCAACTAACAGAGTTGAAGCTTACTTTTGATTGAGCAGTTCTGAAACACTCTTTCTGTAGAAACTGCAAGTGACATTCTGAGCGCTAAGGGCCTATAGGGAAAAAGGAATATCTTCAAATAAAAACTACACAGAAGCATTCTGTGAAACTTCTTTCTGTTCTGTGCATTCAACTAACAGAGTTGAAGCTTACTTTTGATTGAGCAGTTCTGAAACACTCTTTCTGTAGAAACTGCAAGTGGACATTCTGAAAGCTAAGGGGCCTAGTGGAAAAAGGATATCTTCAAATAAAAACTACACAGAAGCATTTCTGTGAAACTTCTTCTGTTCTGTGCATTCAACTAACAGAGTTGAAGCTTACTTTTGATTGAGCAGTTCTGAAACACTCTTTCTGTAGAAACTGCAAGTTGACATTCCTGCGCTAAGGGCCTATAGTGGAAAGGATATCTTCAAATAAAAACTACACAGAAGCATTCTGTGAAACTTCTTTCTGTTCTGTGCATTCAACTAACAGAGTTGAAGCTTACTTTTGATTGAGCAGTTCTGAAACACTCTTTCTGTAGAAACTGCAAGTTGACATTCGAGCGCTAAGGGCCTAGTGGAAAAAGGATATCTTCAAAAAAAACTACACAGAAGCATTCTGTGAAACTTTTTCTGTTCTGTGCATTCAACTAACAGAGTTGAAGCTTACTTTTGATTGAGCAGTTCTGAAACACTCTTTCTGTAGAAACTGCAAGTTGACATTCGAGCGCTAAGGGCCTATAGTGGAAAAAGGATATCCGAATAAAAACTACACAGAAGCATTCTGTGAAACTTCTTTCTGTTCTGTGCATTCAACTAACAGAGTTGAAGCTTACTTTTGATTGAGCAGTTCTGAAACACTCTTTCTGTAGAAACTGCAAGTGACATTCTGAAGCGCTAAAGGGCCTATAGTGGAAAAAGGAATATCTTCGAATAAAAAACTACACAGAAGCATTCTGTGAAACTTCTTTCTGTTCTGTGCATTCAACTAACAGAGTTGAAGCTTACTTTTGATTGAGGCAGTTCTGAAACACTCTTTCTGTAGAAACTGCAAGTTGACATTCTAGCGCTAAGGGCCTATAGTGGAAAAAGGAATATCTTCAAATAAAAACTACACAGAAGCATTCTGTGAAACTTCTTTCTGTTCTGTGCATTCAACTAACAGAGTTGAAGCTTACTTTTGATTGAGCAGTTCTGAAACACTCTTTCTGTAGAAACTGCAAGTGACATTCTGAACGCTAAGGGCCTATAGGAAAAAGGATATCTTCAAATAAAAACTACACAGAAGCATTCTGTGAAACTTCTTTCTGTTCTGTGCATTCAACTAACAGAGTTGAAGCTTACTTTTGATTGAGCAGTTCTGAAACACTCTTTCTGTAGAAACTGCAAGTGACATTCTGAAGCTAAGGGCCTATAGTGGAAAAGGATATCTTCAAATAAAAACTACACAGAAGTTCTGTGAAACTTCTTCTGTTCTGTGCATTCAACTAACAGAGTTGAAGCTTACTTTTGATTGAGCAGTTCTGAAACACTCTTTCTGTAGAAACTGCAAGTTGACATTCGTAGCGCTAAGGGTCCTATAGTGGAAAAGGAATATCTTCAAATGAAAACTAAACAGAAGCATTCTGCTTAACTTCTTCCTGTTCTGTGCATTCAACTAACAGAGTTGAAGCTTACTTTTGATTGAGCAGTTCTGAAACACTCTTTCTGTAGAAACTGCAAGTTGACATTCCGACGCTAAGGGCCTACAGTGGAAAAAGGGATATCTTCAAATAAAAACTACACAGAAGCATTCTGTGAAACTTCTTACTGTTCTCTGCATTCAACTAACAGAGTTGAAGCTTACTTTTGATTGAGCAGTTCTGAAACACTCTTTCTGTAGAAACTGCAAGTTGACATTCTAGCGCTAAGGGCCTAAGTGGAAAAAGGATATCTTCAAATAAAAACTACACAGAAGCATTCTGTGAAACTTCTTTCTGTTCTGTGCATTCAACTAACAGAGTTGAAGCTTACTTTTGATTGAGCAGTTCTGAAACACTCTTTCTGTAGAAACTGCAAGTGACATTCTGAAGCGCTAAAGGGCCTAGTGGAAAAAGGATATCTTCAAATAAAAACTACACAGAAGCATTCTGTGAAACTTCTTTCTGTTCTGTGCATTCAACTAACAGAGTTGAAGCTTACTTTTGATTGAGCAGTTCTGAAACACTCTTTCTGTAGAAACTGCAAGTGACATTCTGAGCGCTAAAGGGCCTATAGTGGAAAAAGGATATCTTCAAATAAAAACTACACAGAAGCATTCTGTGAAACTTCTTTCTGTTCTGTGCATTCAACTAACAGAGTTGAAGCTTACTTTTGATTGAGCAGTTCTGAAACACTCTTTCTGTAGAAACTGCAAGTTGACATTCTGAAGCTAAGTGGCCTATAGTGGAAAAAGGGATATCTTCAAATAAAAACTACACAGAAGCATTCTGTGAAACTTCTTTCTGTTCTGTGCATTCAACTAACAGAGTTGAAGCTTACTTTTGATTGAGCAGTTCTGAAACACTCTTTCTGTAGAAACTGCAAGTGACATTCTGCTAAGGGCCTATAGTGGAAAAAGGATATCTTCAAATAAAAACTACACAGAAGCATTCTGTGAAACTTCTTTCTGTTCTGTGCATTCAACTAACAGAGTTGAAGCTTACTTTTGATTGAGCAGTTCTGAAACACTCTTTCTGTAGAAACTGCAAGTGACATTCGAGCGCTAAGGGCCTAGTGGAAAAGGATATCTTCAAATAAAAACTACACAGAAGCATTCTGTGAAACTTCTTTCTGTTCTGTGCATTCAACTAACAGAGTTGAAGCTTACTTTTGATTGAGCAGTTCTGAAACACTCTTTCTGTAGAAACTGCAAGTTGACATTCGACGCTAAAGGGCCTATAGTGGAAAAAGGATATCTTCAAATAAAAACTACACAGAAGCATTCTGTGAAACTTCTTCTGTTCTGTGCATTCAACTAACAGAGTTGAAGCTTACTTTTGATTGAGCAGTTCTGAAACACTCTTTCTGTAGAAACTGCAAGTTGACATTCTAGCGCTAAGGGCCTATAGTGGAAAAAGGATATCTTCAAATAAAAACTACACAGAAGCATTCTGTGAAACTTCTTTCTGTTCTGTGCATTCAACTAACAGAGTTGAAGCTTACTTTTGATTGAGCAGTTCTGAAACACTCTTTCTGTAGAAACTGCAAGTGACATTCTGCGCTAAAGGGCCTATAGTGGAAAAAGGAATATCTTCAAATAAAAACTACACAGAAGCATTCTGTGAAACTTCTTTCTGTTCTGTGCATTCAACTAACAGAGTTGAAGCTTACTTTTGATTGAGCAGTTCTGAAACACTCTTTCTGTAGAAACTGCAAGTTGACATTCTAGCGCTAAAGGGCCTATAGTGGAAAAAAATATCTTCAAATAAAAACTACACAGAAGCATTCTGTGAAACTTCTTTCTGTTCTGTGCATTCAACTAACAGAGTTGAAGCTTACTTTTGATTGAGCAGTTCTGAAACACTCTTTCTGTAGAAACTGCAAGTGACATTCTGAACGCTAAGGGGCCTATAGGAAAAAGGATATCTTCAAATAAAAACTACACAGAAGCATTCTGTGAAACTTCTTTCTGTTCTGTGCATTCAACTAACAGAGTTGAAGCTTACTTTTGATTGAGCAGTTCTGAAACACTCTTTCTGTAGAAACTGCAAGTGACATTCTGAAGCTAAGGGCCTACAGTGGAAAAGGGATATTCAAATAAAAACTACACAGAAGTTCTGTGAAACTTCTTCTGTTCTGTGCATTCAACTAACAGAGTTGAAGCTTACTTTTGATTGAGCAGTTCTGAAACACTCTTTCTGTAGAAACTGCAAGTTGACATTCTAGCGCTAAGGGCCTATAGTGGAAAAAGGAATATCTTCAAATAAAAACTACACAGAAGCATTCTGTGAAACTTCTTCTGTTCTGTGCATTCAACTAACAGAGTTGAAGCTTACTTTTGATTGAGCAGTTCTGAAACACTCTTTCTGTAGAAACTGCAAGTTGACATTCCTACGCTAAGGGCCTAGTGGAAAAAGGGATATCTTCAAATAAAAACTACACAGAAGCATTCTGTGAAACTTCTTTCTGTTCTGTGCATTCAACTAACAGAGTTGAAGCTTACTTTTGATTGAGCAGTTCTGAAACACTCTTTCTGTAGAAACTGCAAGTTGACATTCTAGCGCTAAGGGCCTAAGTGGAAAAAGGATATCTTCAAATAAAAACTACACAGAAGCATTCTGTGAAACTTCTTTCTGTTCTGTGCATTCAACTAACAGAGTTGAAGCTTACTTTTGATTGAGCAGTTCTGAAACACTCTTTCTGTAGAAACTGCAAGTTGACATTCTGAGCGCTAAGGGCCTATAGTGGAAAAAGGATATCTTCAAATAAAAACTACACAGAAGCATTCTGTGAAACTTCTTTCTGTTCTGTGCATTCAACTAACAGAGTTGAAGCTTACTTTTGATTGAGCAGTTCTGAAACACTCTTTCTGTAGAAACTGCAAGGACATTCTGAGCGCTAAGGGCCTTAGTGGAAAAAGGAATATCTTCAAATAAAAACTACACAGAAGCATTCTGTGAAACTTCTTTCTGTTCTGTGCATTCAACTAACAGAGTTGAAGCTTACTTTTGATTGAGCAGTTCTGAAACACTCTTTCTGTAGAAACTGCAAGTTGACATCTGAAGCTAAGGGCCTATAGTGGAAAAAGGATATCTTCAAATAAAAACTACACAGAAGCATTCTGTGAAACTTCTTCTGTTCTGTGCATTCAACTAACAGAGTTGAAGCTTACTTTTGATTGAGCAGTTCTGAAACACTCTTTCTGTAGAAACTGCAAGTGACATTCTGCGCTAAGGGCCTATAGTGGAAAAAGGATATCTTCAAATAAAAACTACACAGAAGCATTCTGTGAAACTTCTTCTGTTCTGTGCATTCAACTAACAGAGTTGAAGCTTACTTTTGATTGAGCAGTTCTGAAACACTCTTTCTGTAGAAACTGCAAGTGACATTCGAGCGCTAAGGGCCTAGTGGAAAAAGGAATATCTTCAAATAAAAACTACACAGAAGCATTCTGTGAAACTTCTTTCTGTTCTGTGCATTCAACTAACAGAGTTGAAGCTTATTTGATTGAGCAGTTCTGAAACTTCTCTTTCTGTAGAAAGTGCAGTTGACATTCGAGCGCAAAGGGCCTAAGTGGAAAAAGGTATAACTCCGAATAAAAACTAACAGAAGCATTCTGTG
>NW_022097691.1:0-9399 GCF_006542625.1 Nomascus leucogenys
TTCTGAAACATTCTTTCTTTAGAAAATGCAAGTGGACATTCGGAGCCCTAAGAGGCCTATAGCAGAAAAAGGAATACCTTCAAATAAATACTACACAGAAGCGTTCTGTGAAACTTCTTTCTGTTCTGTGCATTCAACTAACAGAGTTCAACCTTACTTTTTATTGAGCAGTTCTGAAACACTCTTTCTGTAGAAAATGCAAGTGAACATTCAGGGCGCTAAGAGGCCTATAGTGGAAAAAGATATATGTTCAAATAAAAACTACACAGAAGCAATCTGTGAAACTTCTTTCTGTTCTGTGCATTCAACTAACAGATTTGAGCCTTACTTTTGATTGAGCAATTCTGAAACACTCTTTCTGTAGAAAATGCAAGTGGACCTTCGGAGCGCTAAGAGTCCTATAGCGGAAAAATGAATATCTTCAAATAAAAACTACACAGAAGCATTCTGTGAAACTTCCTTCCGTTCTGTGCATTCAACTAACAGACTTGAACCTTAGTTTTGATTGAGCAGTTTTGAAACACTCTTCCTGTAGAAAATGCAAGTGGACATTCGGAGTGCAAGGAGGCCTATGTTGGAAAAAGGAATATCTTCAAATAAAAACTACACAGAAGCATTCTGGGACACTTCTTTCTGTTCTGTGCATTCAACTAACGGAATTGAACCTTACTTTTTATTGAGTAGTTCTGAAACACTCTTTCTGTAGAAACTGCAAGTGGACATTTGCAGAGCTAAGAGGCCCATAGTGGAAAAAGGAATATCTTCCAATAAAAACTGCACAGTAGCATTCTGTGAAACTTCTTTCCATTCTGTGCATTCCGCTAACATAGTTGAAACTTACTTTTTACTGAGGAGTTGTGAAACACTCTTTCTGTTGAAACTGCAAGTGGACTTTCAGGGCGTTAAGAGTCTTATAGAGGAAAGAGGAATATCTTCAAATAAAAACTACCCGGAAGCATTCTGTGAAACTTCTTTCTGTTCTGTGCATTCAACTAACAGAGTTGAACCTTCCTTTGGATTGAGCAGTTCTGAAAGAATCTTTCTGAAGTAACTGCAAGTGGACATTCGGAGCGCTAAGAGGCCTATAGTGTAAAAAGGAATATCTTCAAATAAAAACTACACAGAAGCATACTGTGAAACTACATTCTAATTTGTGCATTCAACTAACAGATTTGAACCTTACTTTTGGTTGAGCATTTCTGAAAGACTCTTTTTGTAGAAACTGCAATTTGCATTCGGAGCACTGAGAGGCCTATTGTTGAAAAAGCAATATCGTCAAACAAAAACTATCCAGAAGCATTCTGTGAAATTTATATGTGTGTTGTGCTTTCAAGTAACCGAGTTGAACCTTACTTTTATTGAGCAGTTCTGAAACACTCTTTCTGTAGAAAATGCAAGTGGACATTCAGGGCGCTAAGAGGCCTACATTGGAAAAAGGAATATCTTCAAATAAAAACTACACAGATGCAATCAGTGAAACTTCTTACTGTTCTGTGCATTCAACTAACAGAGTTGAACCTTACTTTTGATTGAGCAGTTTTGAAACACTCTTTCTGTACAAAATGCAAGTGTACCTTCGGAACGCTAATAGGACTATAGGGGAAAAAGTAATATCTTCAAATAAAAACTACACAGAAGCACTCTGTGAAACATCTTTCTGTTCTGTGCATTCAACTAACAGAGTTGAAGCTTACTTTTGATTGAGCATTTCTGAAAGACTCTTTCTGTAGAAACTGCAAGTTGACATTCGGAGTGCTAAGAGGCCTATAGCGGAAAAAGGAATATCTTCAAATAAAAACTACACAGAAGCGTTCTGTGAAATTAATTTCTGTTCTGTGCTTTCAACTAACAGAATTGAACCTTACTTTTGATTGAGCAGTTCTGAAAAACTCTTTCAGTAGAAACTGCATGTGGACTTTCGGAGCGCTAAGAGGCCTACAGTGCAAAAAGGAATATCTTCAAATAAAAACTACACAGAAGCATTCTGTGAAACTTCTTTCTGGTCTGTGCATTCAACTAACAGATTTGAACCTTACTTTTGATTGCGCAGTTCTGAAACACTCTTTCTGTAGAAACTGCAAGTTGACATTCGGAGCGCTAAGGGCCTATAGTGCAAAAAGGAACATCTTCAAATAAAAACTACACAGAAGCATTCTGTGAAACTTCTTTCTGATCTGTGCATTCAAATAACAGAGTTGAACGTTACTTTTGATTGAGCAGTTCTGAAAAACTCTTTCTGTAGATACTGCAATTGGACATTCGGAGCGCTAAGAGGCCTGTAGTGGAAACAGGTATAATTTCAAATAAAAACGCCACAGAACCATTCTGTGAAACTTCTTTCTGTTCTGTGCATTCAACTAACAGAGTTGAACATCACTTCTGATTGAGGAGTTCTGAAACACTCTTTCTGTAGAAACTGCAAGTGGACATTCGGAGCGCGAAGAGGCCTTTATTTGAAAAAGGAATATCGTCAAATAAAAACTACAGAGAAGCATTCTGTGAAACTACTTTCTGTTCTGTGCTTTCAACTAACAGAGTTGAACCTTTGTTTTGATTGAGCAGTTCTGAAACACTCTTTCTGTAGAAACTGGAAGTTGACATTCGGAGCGCTAAGAGGCCTGTAGTGGAAAAACGAATACCTTCAAATAAAAACTACATAAAAGCATTCTGTGAAACTTCTTTCTTTTCTGTGCATTCAACTAACAGAGTTGAACCTTCCTTTTGATTGAGGAGTTGTGAAACACTCTTCCTGTAGAAACTGTAAGTGGACATTCGGAGCGCTGAGAGGCCTATAGGGGATAATGGAATATCATCAAATAAAAACTACAAAGAAGCACTCTGTGAAAATTCTTTCTGATCTGTGCACTCAACTAACAGAGTTGAACCTTACTTTTGATTGAGCAGTTCTGAAACACTCTTTCTGTATATATTGTAAGTGGACATTCGGAGCGCTAAGAGGCCTATAGTGGAAAAAGGAATATCTTCAAATAAAAACCACACAGAAGCATTCTGTGAACCTTCTACCTGATCTGTGCATTCAACTAACAGATTTGAACCTTACTTTTGATTGAGCATTTCTGAAACACTCTTTCTGTATTAACTGCAAGTGGACATTCGGAGCGCTAAGAAGCCTATATTGGAAAAAGATATATCTTCAAATAAAAACTACACGGAGGCATTCGGTGAAAATTCTTTCTTTTGTGTACATTGAACTAACAGAGTTGAACCTTACTTTTGATTGAGCAGTTCCGAAACACTCTCTCTGTAGAAATTGCAAGTGGACATTCGGTGAGCTAAGAGGCCTATAGTGGAAAATGGAATATCTTCAAATAAAAACTACACAGAATCATTCTGTGAAGCTTCTTTCTGTTCTGTGCATTCAACTAACAGAGTTGAACCTTACTTTTATTGATCAGTTCTGAAACACTCTTTCTGTAGGAACTGCAAGTGGACATTCGGAGCGCTAAGAGGCCTATAGTGGAAAAAGGAATATCCTCAAATAAAAACTACACAGAAGCATTGTGTGACACTTCTTTCTGATCTGTGCATTCAACTAACAGAGTTGAACCTTACTTTTGATTGTGCAGTTCTGAAACATTCTTTGTGTAGAAACTGAAAGTGGACATTCAGAGCGCTAAGTGGCCTATAGTGGAAAAAGGAATATCTTCAAATAAAAACTACACAGAAGCATTCCGTGAAACTTCTTTCTGATCTGTTCATTCAACTAACAGAGTTGAACCTTACTTTTGATTGTGGAGTTATGAAACACTCTTTCTGTAGAAACTGGTAGTGGTCATTCGTAGCGCTAAGTGGCCTATAGTGGAAAAAGTAATATCTTCAAGTAAAAACTGCACAGAAGCATTCTGTGAGACTTCCTTCTGATCTGTCCATTCAACTAACAGAGTTGAACCTTCTTTTGATTGAGGAGTTGTGAAACACTCTTTCAGTAGAAACTGGAAGTGGACATTCGGCGTGCTATGAGGCCTGTTGTGGAAAAACGAATATCTTCAAATAAAAACTACACAGAAGCATTCTGTGAAACTTCTTTCTGTTCTATGCATTCAACTAATAGAGTTGAACCTTGCTTTTGATTGAGCAGTTCTGAAACACTCTTTCTGTAGAAACTGCACGTGGACATTCGGCATGCTAGGAGGCCTATAGTGGAAAAAGGAATATCTTCAAATGAAAACTTCAAGGAAGCATTCTGTGAAACTTCTTTCTGTTCTGTGCATTCCACTAACAGAGTTGAACCTTACTATTGTTTGAGCAGTTCTGAAACACTCTTTCTGTAGAAACTGCAAGTGGACATTTGGAGCGCTAAAAGGCCTTTAGTTGAAAAAGGAATATCTTCAAATAGAAACTACACAGAAGCATTCTGTGAAACTTCTTTCTGTTCTGTGCATTCAATTAACAGTGTTGAACCTTACTATTGATTGAGTAGTTCTGAAACACTCTTTGTGTAGAAACTGCGAGTAGACATTCGGAGCGCTAAGAGGCCTATAGAGGAAAAAGGAATATCTTCAAATAAAAACTACACGGAAGCATTCTGTGAAAGTTATTTCTGTTCTGTGCATTCAACTAACAGAGTTGAATCTTACTTTTCATTGCGCAGTTCTGAAACACTCTTTCTGTCGAACCTGGAAGTGGACATTCGGAGCGCTAAGAGTCCTATAGTGGAAAAAGGAATATCTGCAAATAAAAACTACACAGAAGCATTCTGTGAAACTTCTTTCTGTTCTGTGCATTCAACTAACAGAGTTGAACCTTACTTTTGATTGAGCAGTTCTGAAACACTCTTTCTGTAGAAATTGCAAGTGGACATTCTGAGCCCTAAGAGGCCTATACTGGATAAAGGAATATCTTCAAATAAAAACTACACAGAAGCATTTTGTGAAACTTCTTTCTGTTCTGTGCATTCAACTAACAGAGTTGAACCTTACTTTTGATTGAGCACTTCTGGAACACTCTTTCTGTAGAAACTGCAAGTGGAGTTTGGCAACGCTAAGAGGCCTATAGTGGAAAAAGGAATATCTTCAAATAAAAACTACAGAGAAGCATTCTCTGAAACTTCTTTCTGATCTGTGCATTCAACTAACAGAGTTGAATCTTACTTTTGTTTAAGGAGTTGTGAAACACTCTTTCTGTAGAAACTGCAAGTGGGCATTCGGAGCGCTAAGAGGCCTGTAGTGGAAAAAGGAATGTCTTCACATAAAAACTACACAGAAGCCTTCTGTGAAACTTCTTTCTGTTCTGTGCATTCAACTAACAGATTTGAACCTTACTTTTGATTGAGAAGTTTTGAAGCACTCTTTCTGTAGAAACTGGAATGGACATTCTGAGCAATATAACATGAATATGTTTTCACTTTAAGCATAAGAGTATCTGAGTAAGGGAACATGCCTGCAATTCCCCAAGGTTTGATTTTATCTTACATGAAGTTCATTTTCCAGTCAGTAAGTGTTTGTTGTACTGGATCCTGTGCCAAGTGCTGGGAATTAAGGGATGAGGACAAAGGAATAGAAACTCGGCTTTTTGAGATACTATTCAAAAGGCTCTCCTCAGTATAATTTAGTAATCTCATAAATAGACAAGATATTGACATATTATAGTTTATGCTATGAAGAAAAATCAGATTGTGGATTTTTAAAAGAGGTTGAAGATGAAGGACATAAGGTGGGATCAAGAAAGGCATGTTTGAGGAAATTAATCTCAGGCCTGAATGAGGAGAAGACGACAAGATAATTCCAGGCAACCAGAAGAACACATGACAAGGCCTTCTAACAGGACAATGTTCAGCGTGTATGAGTAATAGAAGTCCATGGTGGCTGGAGCATAGTAAGTGAGGGATGCATGACATGAGGTTATACACACATTTAGAGTTAGGGGGTCAGAATATGGGATATGAGCTTTCTTGCGCAAGTATTGGGAAGCTTCTGGAAGATTTTTCTCGGGCAATGACCTGATGTTATTCCTTTCCTGTTTTCTTTTTCTTTTTCTTTTTTTGGTGATTACTCTCTTTGCTTTCTAGAGAACAGATGGTAGAAGGGGGAAGTGGAAATATGCAGACACATTAGGGATCCATCAAAATATTGAACTGAACTGATGGGTTTGACCGTGGTTTGACCTAGAGTGGTTATTATAGAGAATGAGCAGAATGGATGCATTAGAGAGATTTCTCAAGTTTGAAATGGTTGAGCTACAGATTGGATACAGGTAGGAAGATGGTAAAGGAAGGGATGACATCAGGTATACTTCGAGTTTGGTGTTGACAAGCAGGGTGCATGGTAGAGCCGTTTATGAGAAGGCTTCAGGAGAACAAGGAGACTTGGAAACTATTCAGAAAGGTCAGAGACTGTGTTCTGAATCTCATGGTAGAAACAGGAAGGATTCTATTGTATACAGTAACAGGAAGAAGAATGCAAATGCAACTTTTTTCACCAGCCTTACAGAGTTCAGCCAAACAAGCCATACCTAGTTCAACCTCATGTTAGAGATGAGCAAACTGAACTTCAGAACCTGTAAACAACCTTTCAGAATCAAAAACGAGCCAGAAGAATATTTCGCCCATTACATGATACTTTGTTTATTTAAATAGTTATAATTATTTTAGATATTTTACTTTCTTGATTTTATTATTAAGCACAAATAACGTTGTACTTAAAGTTTATCTCTATTTTTCACTTTTCTTATTTTATCATAATTTCAGGTAAAAATCTATCAAAAAATTATATTGAAATTGAAAGACTGAATTTTTTACTAAAGACAAGGCATCGAAATGTAAATGAAATTTTCCAGGTGAAAATTTCCAAATCATAAATATGTAGGGACAAAAAACTTTATTTATAAAGAAAAAATAATTCTAATTAATTGATGATTCAAAGGTTTACAACTTTAAAAGTAAATATTATCTTTGAAGTAAAGTCCATTTAAATTATTTATGCAGCCAGAGTTTTAGTAATTGTATATGTATATCATGTAAACTTTTTCGAGAAAAATGGAGTTGGAAATGTTAGAGTATTATGCGGAAAAAATCACCTAAAGGAAAAAATTATCTCCTCATGAAGGATTACTTTAGCCACTTTGACAGGTGTAGATAAAAGAACACTAAATGCACATCAATATGATTAGCAGATGCACGCTTAGAAATACGTTATCATTGAAAAGAGAATTGTATTATCAGCTTTGCAGGGGCCCTTCTTATCCTTCATATTTATGTAACTTTGTCATCTATAGAAAGATTGTGGGAATTTTAAAAATAGCTGATAGTTTAGAAACATCACCGTAACACTGTACTGAATGCATAATAAAACATTTCCCTTCTCTCTAAAAGCCTTTTAAAATTATGTACCATAATCAGTATGGCTAGCAGAGGGTAATTTCCATGTTCAAGTTCCTCTGTTTCTCGAGGTTGAGAATCCTTCTATAGTCTTCTGAGGGTGACACTGTAGTGTTTTCTTAGCCTGATCATTTTTACCTATTTTTTCCGATCCTTTCCTTTGTATATTTACATTTTACATATTGAAAGTTATTTTTTCAAATATTTTATATGCAAGTTTACAAAGTACAACGACTGTACATTAAAATAACTTATTTATGCCATATGGAAGTTTAAATATAATTTTACAATATCTAATATTGATTGTTTAGTTTCTAATCATTGATACTTGACATGATTTTTCCCAGCATACCTCAAAATATTCTTCAAAATCCTGCGAATTAATTCCTGTAACACTTCTGAGGTGTATTAATAAGCTAGAGATGTAAAGAAGATTTGCAGAGAAAATTAGGTTCCCAAATTAGAAATTTTGTCCCACTATCGACTAGAAACCTCTTGAAATGATCAAAAACAATAATAATGCATGTCATAGAGGAAAACCAGTAAGCCTGCTGCAGCATGACTACCTCTGTGACCTCAGACAAGTTACGTGTGGGTCCCTACTTCTGTGACCTCAGACAAGTTACGTGTGGGTCCGCACTTATTTTCTTCATCTCTAATAAATATTTGACAAATCTCATTTTCAAAAGTCTTTTAAGGCCTTTCCACCTTTTTTTTTTTTGAGATGGAGTTTTGCTCTCATTGCCCAGGCTGCAGTGCAATGTCATGGTCTCGGCTCACACAACCTCCGACTCCCGGGTTCACGTGATTCTCCTGCCTCCACCTCCTGAGTAGCTGGGATTACAGGCGCACAACACAACGCCCAGCTAATTTTTTGTATTTTTAGTAGAGATGGGGTTTCACCATGTTGGTCAGGCTGGTCTTGAACTCCCGACCTCAGGTGATCTGCACGCCTCGGCCTCCCAAAGTGCTGGGATTACAGGCATGAGCAACCGCGGCCTGTGAGGGCTTTCTACTTTTAAGATTTCAGGACGTATAGCCTGGGAGGTAAATGGTAGTATATATATATATATGTATACACACACACACAAACACACACACACACTGTATATGTATACATATATACGGTATATTATACTATATATACATATATACTGAATATTATACTCTCTATATACATATCTACTGTATATTATACTGTATATATATATACACATACACACATACACACATGAGACAGAGAGAAGAGATAGAAAATTTCATGTGAAAATATAAACTGTTAACATAAAATTTTGCTTCTCTGAGGAATATTTAGCATTGTTCTCAATCTTCTGTGCAGAATTTAAGCATTTTCTCAGAACTCACCAGACAGAATGAGGGAGGGGCCATATGATAGGAGCCAGAGATGGAGGGAGAACAATAGAGAGGGTGCTTTGGGAGAAATAGTACAGTAAGGCTAGGGAATACTTCTCTCCAACATAAAGACCAAGGTCACAGCTATATCTCTTCAGAAGCCAATCTTTCTTTTAAAATGTCAATTTCCATCTATTTCTTGCTTCACAGACATTCCATTCATTGCTGGATTTAAAATAAAGCCTTTCCATGTGCGACCTTTCTATAGAAAAAGAGAAATATGGGGTACAGTACAGTCTAAGAAGTGATTAAGAATATCTAGTGGACTTTCCCAGACTGTAAATCTTTACATATATCTGAGCCTAATGAGGTGATTTATTGTGCTATAATGCACAGTGAATTATACAGATGCTTCTTTTTGATCATGCTGCAGAATGGAACTAAATACTAAATACCAAATAGCACTCCCATGATTCTTATAGATGTCATTCATATGGCATATTTATGCTTTTTTATATAGCAATTCTTATTCTTAGCTCTTAGGCAATTACGGAATCTTTTTTGTCATTTTAATAATCATGCTCCATTTGAGTTATGCAAGGTAGAATTTCTAAGTAGAAAGTCTTGTTTTTATTGAACGTTTGTAGTAAACATTTTGGAAAAAGTCTGTTTTTTGATGCTACTTCTGCACGCTTTCTCAACATGATATT
>NW_022097692.1:0-65016 GCF_006542625.1 Nomascus leucogenys
CCTATAATTCCTTTGTAATGGTGGTGGGGGTACACGTACTGGTATTCTTTACATTTTTCTCCACACAGCTTCTGAATGTTAGCAATATTTCTATATTATTCTATATATCTATGTTATCTTTTGTAAACTGTCCACAGTGCTTTTACCGTCAACTGCCATAATCTATTTTTTCTTTTTTTTTCTGAGATGGGCGTTTCTATCTTGTTGCCCAGGCTGGAGTGCAATGGCATGATCTCAGCTCACTGCAACCTCCGCCCTGGGTTCAAGTGATTCTCCTGCTCAGCCTCCCAAGTAGCTGGATTACAGCATGTGCCACCACACCCAGCTAATTTTGTATTCTTAGTAGAGATGAGGTTTCTCCATGTTGATCAGGCTGGTCTCAAACTCTCCACCTCAGGTGATCCGCCCACCTCAGCCTCACAAAGTGCTAGGATTACAGGCGTGAGCCACCGCGCCTGGCCGCCATAACCTATTTATAGGTTGAATATGTTAACCTTTTACTGTCTTTTTGTATATTCCCCTTGCATCTTTTAAGGGGTGAACAAGTATATACGGGCTTCACTGGCCAGGTGCGGTGGCTCACACCTGTAATCCCAGCACTTTGGGAGGCCGAGGCGGGTGGATCACGAGGTCAGGAGTTCAAGACCAGCCTGATCAACATGGTGAAACCCTGTCTCTACTAAAAATACAAAAATTAGCTGGGCGTGGTGGTATGCACCTGTAATCCCAGTTACTCAGGAGGCTGAGGCAGTCAGTCTGTTTTTTTAACATCTTATGTAAGGGTGATAGTGAGAAGAAAACACTAATTTCATTGCTCTACCAATTTTGTCTACGATATCCTGATTCCCTCGCCAGATTAATGCTCCTAAATGACAGATTTTTGTCATCTTTCTTCTTCTCATAAACCTTACTTATTCAGTATTGTACTCAATCTACATTTATTAAAAAATGTTAAATCTAAAAACAAAGTCTGGGCCGGGCGTGGTGGCTCACCCCTGTAATCCCAGCACTTTGGGAGGCCGAGGCGGGTGGATCATGAGGTCAGGAGATTGAGACCATCCTGGCTAACATGGTGAAACCCCGTCTCTACTAAAAAAATACAAAAAATTAGCTGGGCGCCGTGGCGGGCGCCTGTAGTCCCAGCTACTCGGGAGGCTGAGGCAGGAAAATGGCGTGAACCTGGGAGGCGGAGCTGGCAGTGAGCCGAGATAGCGCCACTGCACTCCGGCCTGGGCAAAAGAGCGAGATTCTGTCTCAAAAAAAAAAAAACAAAAACAAAGTCTGAAAACCCTCTGTTTCTCTCTCTGTCTCTCTTTCTCTCTGTGTGTGCATGTGTGTGTGTGTGTGTTAGTGTGCAGGTATACAATGTCTCATCCCTCCCTCAGAACTCAGAGTTCACCATAGTGAGGTAGAGAACCTGAGGCGTCTGCGGTAAAGAAATGCTTTACATGCAGTTTCATACAGAATTTATTACGGTGTTTTGAACACAGAATACTTTAAAAGCATCTTCAGAATCATCTTGTGCAGGACTGTAGAGTGAAATATTAGGCTAAAAAATATTATCTAGGCCGAGCACAGTGGCTCATGCCTGTAATCCCAGCACTTTCGGAGGCCAAGGCGGGCAGATCACTTGAGGTCAGGAGTTCAAGACCAGCCTGGTTAACATGGTGAAATCCTGTCTCTACTAAAAATATAAAATTATCCAGATCTGGTGGTGGGTGCCTGTAATCTCAGCTGCTTGGGAGGTTGAGACAAGAGAATCACTTGAACACAGGAGGTGGAGGTTGCAGTGAGCAGAGATCATGCCACTGCACTCCAGCCTGGGCAGCAGAGTGAGACTCCATCTCATACCCCCAACACAAATTATCTAAATATGAGACTCAGTAGGTGAGGAAAATGATTAATTTGACTTTTCTCTCTCAAAGTGGAAGAATTTTGGTTCACCTCATTCAAATTTGCCCCTGTCCCTAACAGGTTTAAGTCTTTCACCCTTATTCAGCTTGGTTGCATATTTTTTGGAAGTTTTATTTCCTTCTTATCTTTTGTGTCCTTGAATCATTTCAGGACATTTCCCTGAGGGGGTGGCTATGAAGGTAGAACTTACAAGACTTCAGTGGACATAAGGTAAGCATTTTTTCAAATGATTGTTCAAAATTGATTTTTCAAAATGATTGTTCAAAAATGAGCCCAGGTAATCATGCCAGAGTGTGGTAATACAAATACAGAAAATTTGATTTTTCACCAGAGGTCCACTCACTTTTTCTAGGTTGGCTACAGATAACTTAAATTTTAATTAAGTTAAAATTTAACTTAAGTGTCTGCTCTACGCCCATTCATATGATGAAGGTAGCATCCATTGTGTAAATACGTGCAGCCAAGGCCAGGTATTGGCCAGATCACTGATGGAATAAAACGATGTCTTACACTGAAAGCAAGACGTCATTACTACTTAATCTTTCTAGGAAAACAGTGCCACACAAAAACATTTGAATCTACAATTGGCATCTTTAAAGATGCTTGCCATCTAGACCTCACTCGGTTTAATTAGTCATTGCAGGGTGGCGGTTCTCTTGTAAAAACCTTGCACTCCATTAACCTTGACTTTTCACACATTGACATTTCAAGCCCCTTCTTTGCTTTCAAATGGTGGAGTGGACACGTTTCCATTTAATAAGAGTCCACCTCGGCGTTCATGAGCCAGACGCTTGTTATTTGGCAAGGCCACTCAGCCCAAGTCTGTAAATTCTGGCAGCCAGGAAAGATTGCAGGCAGCTAAAAATGGCAAGAGAGCAGGAGTCATGGGATTCACCCCACCCTTCCTTTAGAGATTTCCAAATAGCATGGTGAGCAAGGATTGGGAAGGGTAGCTGAGAGAAATAACACATAGTAATGAACCTGAATAAAACCTAAGAGTGATTCATGCACTAAGGCAATTTTATTCAGCTGTGGACAGCTACTCCAAGATGGATCATTTAGAAATTTCTGTAGTTGAGACATTTTAGACTAGTATACCTTTTTTTTTTTTTCTTACTGTTTAAGTGAAGTACTGTTAAACTTGGGGATAAGGAAATAAGGTTTCCTATATTTCAGGACAGTCTGTAACATTCATTATTGTCCTTCTTATCATTTTCGATTCCCTTTGGTGATTGATTATTTTCTGCAGGTAGATGTCAGGACAATAACCATGGTTGTTCAATGGAATATCTGTACCTGTTTTACACAGTGTTTTTAGTTGGAAGCTATGTAGTGGAAATGGCCATAAGATATGGTAAGAACGATGTCAAGGTAGTTACAGAAAGATCAACAGTCTTGCCTTTTGTGGTCCAAGGAGAATCTCTATTTGTAGATTGTAAGGATTCTCTTGGGCCTTATTGAAACAAAAAATGTTTTCTCTTATACTTATCTTCTAACACTTTATTTCTAACATTATTTCTATGTCTTATTAGTATATTTATCATCATGCCTAGTTATTAAAGCAAGCTATGTCTTCTTATAGGACATTGAATCATTTCTTTACATTTTTCCTTATTTTATTCCTTTAATAACCACTTATTATGCTAGACTTCTGACAATAATCAAAGTTAGAAAATTTAAGTTTTAAATTTTAACTCTATTCACTGAATCTTATGTATGGAATAACATCAATAGAGACAGTTGCCAGTTAGCAATATTGTGGTAAAAATTAAATTTGCTAAGGTATGCACAGGATACCTTTTTGCAGTAGTTCTCCAGTGTGCATGGTTAAACCTATCAGTATCCCTAAAACATAGCTGTCATGCTGGGCATAGATGCAGCTCTAGCAATAGCATATTAACTAACCAGTTGATTAATTAGCTCTAGCTGTGGTAGCCAGTTGGGATATTTTAGAACTGAAAAAATAAATATACCATGGGCCTCCTCAAATAGGCTCCATGCACTATTTAAATCAAGAGGCTAACTACTGCCATGCACTAATGCAATATGATCACTAAGGCAATATGTTCCATCTTTATTTTGTGGACATAATGGCCATGCTTGAGTACATTATGAGGTATAAGTACCTGAAGGAGGGTCACCAAGCAGCTAGGGAGAAGCATGCGAGTATTAGGTGGCTTGGAGTATGGACTTCAGTAAAATTGCAATCAAACCCTAAGATTATTAGAAGATATTGACACAAAAACCTCTTTACAACTCTTTACAGAGTCTGTATATTTTTATAGCAGCCGCCTATGAAGGCACTTTACTTTCAATTTTATACCAGTTATCTATTGTCACAGTAATACTACATAGCAAATCATATCAAATCTGTGTGGCAAAAGACGATAAGAATTTTCAAAATCATGAGTCTTGGAGTTGGTGGTTTAGTTGGGCTGGACTCACCTGGCTGGATCCCTGGTCTCAGATGGGACCACTTTCATATCTGGCAGTTAAATGACTGTCAGCCAGGGCTAAGATAGCTACTGGGCCTGTTTGCTCAATCTCTAGCAGGATAGCCAGGCGTGTTTTTATGGCAAAGGTAGAAAAAGTAGAAGTGCACATGACCTCTTGTGGCCTGGGCTCAGAATTAGTGAACCATCACTTCTATAGCATTCTATTGACTGAAACATGTCAGATCCAGAGTGAGCAAATAGAATCTATAGATGTCATCTACTTAAAGAAATTGCAAAGTTACATGGCAAAGGGTGTGGGAAGAACATGGAGTAAAGAACTGTGGCTGATAATTATATGTGTTTATTCTTTATCAGAAATACTTTTATCAGAAAATCTTAATTTTCTCCAACTGTAATTGATTGGGATGTCAAGCTACAGGTAGACATATAAGATGTCAAAAATATAGAATTAGAAAACTTATTAAAGAAGTATCTGTAGAGTTGACATACAATTCTGCTCATAGAAAGGGAGAAGAATGCCTTTTCTTAGCTCAATATGGTAAATTCTGTGCCACTTAACAGTAAAATATCAATCGATTTTGGAGATGCCTGGTGTCATTTCTAAGAAGAATTGCGAATGTATGCTATGTTTGAACCACGTTCTGGCAGAAGGCTTCCTCTAACCTTTTTGTCCTTTGCTCATTCTTTATTTATTTTTTTAACATCCTACGTTGTTTTCTTTAAAGCAAAGTCCTGGTAGGACAAGTAGAGAAACGATCAATCAGTCAATGGGAAACTGGGCTAAATTTTTCTATCAGCCATGAAATATTTTCAGTGATATAGCTGCAATTTAAAAACTTGACCATGATGCATGAGTTAACCATATTCTAAGTCTTTTATACTAAAGACACCACACCCACTGGAGAAAATAGATTTCAAATATGTGAGTCTATTGATTATAAACAAATGAAGTAAGGGCAAAATTTTCCTCCGAATAATTTACAAACACATTTTTATGAAATATTTTATAAAACAATGAGAATAAAGTAAATTACCTTCACAAGTAGATAAGTAATTGTCCCTGTTTGCCTGGGGCTGAGGGTTTTCAGAAACATGGGACTTTCAGGGCTAAAACTTGAAATGTTTTGGGCAAACTGATCAGTCACCCTATTCACAGTATGTCTTTTGGAAGAATAGTTAATAATCTAATATTTTGCATAAGTCAAACAAGTTTGATTAAACTGGGTATTAAAGGTGTCTATATATCTTTTGCAAATATAGTAGTTTTATTTCATTTTATATGCACAATTCTAAATTATTCTACTTTACTTTGTTGCCCAAGGTACAAAGTGCAATAGAGCATCTTTTACTTACAGGAATATTGACTAAAAGAATAAAAATAAATACTTTTGTAGATAAATAACAGAAATAAGATGTCATTATCTTTAGTAATTAAAAAATTCAATCTAACCCATCTATTTTTGTTTTATTCTGTGTCAAATAGGGAAATTGTGCTGAAAGATTTCTAAGAGGCCTTTGCTATGATGTTCTATAACTCTAAGCTTATATTAAAATGTATTCTCTATTAGAGGAAAAGGTACTTAAGAATTCAGACTCACTTTTAAAGAGTTAAATGGCACTGCAAAATGTTGCTATTTTAACAGAACATTTTAAACCAACTAAGTGTGCTAACTACTGTTATTGTTTATTTTCTTTCTAGTCTAGAGATTTTTTTTTTCATTTTAATCTGCCAGAAGGGACCTTCAGGATTTGAGCCTTAACATTGTTCCTAATACTTGAATTTATTTTTAACTAGGGTTAAAATAAAAATAAATGTTCACTTTCTAGAGCTATGCAAGTTTGGGGAAAAAAAGAAACTTCCCCATCTGAAAAGATTTAATGGTAATCTATGCTGTAAAAGAGCATTTTGAAAAATATAAAACAAAGAGCTTTCAAAGTGGTCAAAGGCTAATGTAAAGTGATATATTTCAGACTAGAGAGATGGTGTAACTTACTCCTGTCACTGCTGCCTGTTTATTGTGTTTGTCTGGTTGGCCTGGCAACCAGCTCATGCCATTTCACTCATTTTATAACATTCCTGTAAATGTCAGGTAGGCCTGGATTTATTTTACACTGTCAACACCTAAAATGGAACCCACTGCTTAACGTAGTTTATTTGGCTGGATGCCCCTGCCTCCTTGAAAAAAAATCATGTGTGTGTGTGCGTGCATGTGTGTGTGTGTGTGTTAAAAATCTGTAGTGCCTCCAAAAGAAATGTAGCCCAGGCAAAATTGAGTTGGGTGACATGGGCTGTGTCAAATGAGCACTTGAGCCCAGGAGCCGTTGTGTTGTTGGCTGGGAACATCTGACTCACAATATTTGTGTCTTGGGTTTGCAGGGACAGAGGACCAAAGCCATGTTTATTGCTGAATTTATCATCCCCAAAGAAACCAGATGGCAATCACTGTTGTCCAGAAAGGCCTCTGAGCCATTGGAAGGTGACTCATAAGACTATTAGAAGTTGGACAGATTTATTTTCTTCTTATTAACACGCTAGTTTCTTCTACTTTATGACAAGGCAGTTTTGATGGAGGCTCAAGAGATACAGTCCTGGAAAGGCTGCATTTTGGATAGCCTTAATTAACTTTATATAAACTATTGAGATGATAGCTGGAGCATTAAGGCAGAACCGATAGGAAGCACCAATCTGATTTAGAAATATTAAAGTGAAATGTGGTCCTCAAGCCAAAACCAGTGACGGCCAACTCAGCCCAGCAATAATGAAAATCACAGACAGGTACCTCTGTTGCTTTGCTCTTGGTCAATCACACATTGAATTAATGTCCTATTCATTTATTACCCTGCAGGCAGAAGGGGTTGGCTGTTAGCTAAAGTGGACATTTGCTAATAGCTCTGTTTAGTACAAGGGAACAAGTCATTGAATTTTATAATCTTTTTGGCTACCTAGGATCAATACGGTCATTCAGTCTATTCCCCTGTCACTGTGCATTTTAAACAAGATGATTGTGTGTCTAAGTCAAATTGAAAGTTTGATGGAAATTGTGACACCCTCTTGTTAGGCTTTGTTTGAGGTAATAGTTTTCCGATTTCCTTCCTAGTTGTGCATCTAATCATTATTTAAACATCAGAACAAATGAAAAAAATTCTAAGGAGAAAAATTACCACAAGCATTCAGGCAATCTGAAACCAAAGCTGTTCCAGGTAATTGTTTATTTTTATTAGTTGAATAATTATTCTGACATTGCTCAATATAGTTTGAGATTATAAATCATCTTTTAGAAGAACAGCTTAAAGCTGATTATATCAATTGATTAAACTGCATTTTACTCCCATCCCCACATCCAGCTTACATGTTTTATGAATTAAATAGTGAAGGCAAGTTTTTCCTATAAAAGAACAATTTTCCCTCTAATCTCCAGTCTCCAAACCTAATGAACATGGCATAAACTTTCTGAAGAAAAATTGGAAAATTTGTTTTTAGAGCTCAAAAGAGTATGTGTGCCCTTTGACCCAAGACAAATAGACTTCAGGGAATTATCTTAAGGAAAAAATAATAACGTGTGTATGTCTCATATGCATGATATATGTATGTATATATTTGTAACATATGAACCTATTTTATTATTCCATATGTCAAGTGGGTTTTCCGAAGTATTAATTACCTTAGACATATAGAGAGAGATTTCTCTTTTTACTTATTCATATGATGTGTGATACTAAGTTTTTACTGTAAGTCTATTTTAAATTATTGGGATATACCTTGCTTGTTCATGGTCATTGGTTATTTACGTGAAAACATAAATCTTTGGCATTTGTTTTCACTAATGTATCCCATAACCCAGAATGGTAGCTCATAGTACGTGCTCAATGAACATTTGCTGAATGTGTGAATATTGACTAAATTTCCAAGAAATGCCCATTCACGAATGGATAAAATATCATCTTGTATAAAGTGAATTTTTATATGTCATACATAGTTCGATCACATAAATTTCTATTGTAAAATTCAAAAGTTTCGTTTTGCTTTATTTGACCATATTGGCCTTGCAGCTGTTTTTTGTTTGTTTGTTTGTTTTTTCATTTCTTTTTGAGACAGAGTCTTGCTCTGTCACCAGGCTGGAGTGCAGTGGCACGATCTTGGCTCACTGCAACCTTCACCTCCTGGGTTCAAGCAATTCTTGTGCCTCAGCCTCCCAAGTAGCTGGGATTACAGGGACACACCACCACGCCCAGCTAATTTTTTTTGTCTTCTTAGTAGAGATGAGGTTTCACCATATTGGCCAGGATGGTCTTGATCTTCTGACCTTGCGATCTGCCTACCTCAGCCTCCCAAAGGGCTGGGATTACAGGCGTGAGCCACTGCGCCTGGCTGTGGCTGTTTCAAATGCTTGGCCCACCCTCACCTTTAGTCTCAATGCATTGTTCCCTGTCTGACTGGGATACTGTACTTCTGGATATCCACATAGTTAACCCACTTCCTTCATTTCTGCATCTTGTCAAGGAAGCCTCCCTTGACCACACTATCTGAAATTGTAAGTTCTCCCACCCAAACCTCCACCTCTTTCTTACCATCCTCTATTTTTTCCATACAATGTATCACTTTCAAGGCCTTTATTTAATGTACTTGCTAGTTGATCATTTGCTCTCTATCTGATTTTATTTTATTTTTATATTGCCCACATTGAGAACAGTATGTGGTATATCATAGATGCTTAATAAATATTTACTAAACAAATAAGTTTTGGAAAAAATACTGTGAGCATTGACTGGTACTGTAAAGTATAAGGAAAATGAAAAAGGTCTGTCAACAGAAAACTAGTTTAAATATTGGTTCTAATAGTAACGTGACTTTGGACAAATTAATTAAACGTTCTCAACCTCTTTTCTCTAATGCCCACAATACAAATAACAATCCTCACTACATAGAATTCTTGTCAGCATGAAATAAGGTAAATGGATGCCCACCATCCAGTGTAATGTCTTGTGCAGAGAAGACACACAATATATACAAATTAATTTTTACTCCACATGTAATAACATTACATTTAATTCCTTTAAAAATGTTATACTTGGGGCTGGGCGCGGTGACTCACTTCTGTAATCCCAGCACTTTGGGAGGCCAAGACAGGCGGATTGCCTGAGCTCAGGAGTTCATGACCAGCCTGGGCAAAATGGTGAAATCCCGTCTCTTCTAAAATACAAAAAAAACTGGGCATGGCGGTGTGTGTCTGTAGTCCCAGCTACTCAGGAGGCTGAGGCAGGAGAATCACTTGAACCTGGGAGGCAGAGGTTGCAGTGAGCAGAGGTCATACCACTGCACTCCAGCCTGGGCAACACAGTGAGACTCCATCAAAAAAAAAAAATCATACTTGGAAGAAAAGCGTAGCATATAAATTAATAAAAAGTTATAAATGGGAATGTACAGTAATCAGATAAGACATTTTCATACATTAATATGAGAGAAGACCCCTACATATCCTGAGAGATCCATGGAGTATGACTGATCCCAATCACATGTTATTATTTCAAGTATTTGAGGCTAACTGGCTTGTTTTCTCAACCTTAAACAAACCTATGACTTCAAATTTATGAATTTTGCCTTTAAGTTATTCTCCAAGTAATTTTGCCTTTAAGTTATTCACCATTCTGGCCAAACATTACCTGTTTTGTATCCTTCTAAAATCATGGACATCAAGTGTCATTTGAATAATCTTGCATGTGCAAAAATTTAAAATCAAGGAATCAATCAAAGTTATAACCCCTTCCCCTTTCCGGGTGGAGATGCAATTTATCCTAGGTACAACAATATTACCAATTCTTTCTGAAAGCTCATATGATGGCATTGAAAATACTTTCACTTTAAGAAAGAATCTCAGAAGGCTGAGACAGGAGATTCACTTGAACCCGGGAGGAAGTGAGCCGAGATCACGCCGCTGCACTCCAGCTTGGGAGACAGAGCGATATTCTGTCTCATTAAAAAAAAAAAAAAAAAAAGAGAGAATCTCATTACATCCTATCTTATCTGCTGGCCCATTCCATTTTGGTTCTTTGTAATTTATTCAATATACATGATAAAGAAATTTCTGGGGGGTGGAGCCAAGATGGCCGAATAGGAACAGCTCCGGTCTCCAGCTCCCAGCCCCAGCGACACAGAAGACAGGTGATTTCTGCATTTCTGCTTGAGGTACTGGTTTCATCTCACTAGGGAGTGCCTAACAGTGGGTGCAGGACAGTCGGTGGAGTGCACTGTGCGCGAGCCGAAGCAGGGCGAGGCATTGACTCACTCGGGAAGCGCAAGGGGTCAGGGAGTTCCCTTTCCTAGTCAAAGAAAGGGGAAGCAGACGGCACCTGGAATATCGGGTCAGTCCCACCCTAACTGTGCTTTTCCAACGGGCCTGGAAAACGGCACACTAGGAGATTGTGTCCTGCACCTGGCTCGGAGGGTCCTATGCCCACGGAGTCTCGCTGATTGCTAGCACAGCAGTCTGAGATCAAGCTGCAAGGCGGCAGCGAGGCTGGGGGAGGGGCGCCCACCATTGCCCAGGCTTGCTTAGGTAAACAAAGCAGCCAGGAAGCTCGAACTGGGTGGAGCCCACCACAGCTCAAGGAGGCCTGCCTGCCTCTGTAGGCTCCACCTCTGGGGGCAGGGCACAGACAAACAAAAACTCTGCAAGAACTTCCACAGACTTAAATGTCCCTGTCTGACTGACAGCTTTGAAGAGAGTAGTGGTTCTCCCAGCACGCAGCTGGAGATCTGAGAACAGTCAGACTGCCTCCTAAAGTGGGTCCCTCACCCCTGAGCAGCCTAACTGGGAGGCACCCCCCCAGTAGGGACAGACTGACACCTCATTCAACCCGGTATTTCTCTGAGACAAAACTTTCAGAGGAACTATCAGACAGCTGAATTTGTGGTCTCACGAAAATCCGCTGTTCTGCAGCCACCGCTGCTGACACCCAGCCAAACAGGGTCTGGAGTGCACCTCTAGTAAACTCCAACAGACCTGCAGCTGAGGGTCCTGTCTGGTAGAAGGAAAACTAACAAACAGAAAGGACATCCACACCAAAAACCCATCTGTACATCACCATCATCAAAGACAAAAAGTAGATAAAACCACAAAGATGGGGAAAAAACAGAACACAAAAACTGGAAACTCTAAAAAGCAGAGCACCTCTCCTCCTCCAAAGGAACGCAGTTCCTCACCAGCAATGGAACAAAGCTGGATGGAGGATGACTTTGACGAGTTGAGAGAAGAAGGCTTCAGACGATCAAACTACTCTGAGTTACGAGAGGAAATTCAAAACAATAGCAAAGAAGTTAAAAACTTTGAAAAAAAATTAGAAGAATGGATAACTAGAATAACCAATGGAGAGAAGGGCTCAAAGGAGCTGATGGAGCTGAAAGCCAAGTTTCGAGAACTACATGAAGATTGCAGAAGCCTCAGTAGCAGATGCTATCAACTGGAAGAAAGGGTATCGCTGATGGAAGATGAAATGAATGAAATGAAGAGAGAAGGGAAGTTTAGAGAAAAAAGAATAAAAAGAAATGAACAAAGCCTCCAAGAAATTTGGGACTATGTGAAAAGACCAAACCTACGTCTGATTGGTGTACCTGAAAATGATGGGGAGAATGGAACCAAGTTGGAAAACACTCTGCAAGATATTATCCAGGAGAACTTCCCCAATCTAGCAAAGCAGGCCAGCATTCAGATTCAGGAAATACAGAGAACGCCACAAAGATACTCCTCGAGAAGAGCAACTCCAAGACACATAATTGTCAGATTCACCAAAGTTGAAATGAAGGAAAAAATGTTAAGGGCAGCCAGAGAGAAAGGTCGGGTTACCCACAAAGGGAAGCCCATCAGACTAACAGCTGATATCTCAGCAGAAACTCTACAAGCCAGAAGAGAGTGGGGGCCGATATTCAACATTCTTAAAGAAAAGAATTTTCCACCCAGAATTTCCTATCCCGCCAAACTAAGCTTCATAAGTGAAGGAGAAATAAAATACTTTACAGACAAGCAAATGCTGAGTGATTTTGTCACCACCAGGCCTGCCCTAAAAGAGCTCCTGAAGGAAGCACTAAACATGGAAAGGAACAACCAGTACCAGCCACTGCAAAAACATGCCAAATTGTAAAGACCATCGAGGCTAGGAAGAAACTATAGCAACTAACGAGCAAAATAACCAACTAACATCATAATGACAGGATCAGATTCACACATAACAATATTAACGTTTAATGTAAATGGGCTAAATGCTCCAATCAAAAGACACAGACTGGCAAACTGGATAAGGAGTCAGGACCCATCAGTGTGCTGTATTCAGGAAACCCATCTCACGTGCAGAGACACACATAGACTCAAAATAAAGGGATGGAGGAATATCTATCAAGCAACTGGAAAACAAAAAAAGGCAGGGGTTGCAATCCTAGTCTCTGATAAAATAGACTTTAAACCAACAAAGATCAAAAGAGACAAAGAAGGCCATTACATAATGGTAAAGGGATCAATTCAACAAGAAGAGCTAACTATCCTAAATATATATGCACCCAACACAGGAGCACCCAGATTCATAAAGCAAGTCCTCAGTGACCTACAAAGGGACTTAAACTCCCACACAATAATAATGGGAGATTTTAACACCCCACTGTCAACATTAGACAGATCAATGAGACAGAAAGTTAACAAGGATATCCAGGAATTGAACTCAGCTCTACATAAAGTGGACCTAATAGACATCTACAGAACTCTCCACCCCAGGTCAACAGAATATACATTTTTTTCAGCACCACACCACACCTATTCCAAAATTGACCACATAGTTGGAAGTAAAGCTCTCCTCAGCAAATGTAAAAGAACAGAAATTATAACAAACTGTCTTTCAGACCACAGTGCAATCAAACTAGAACTCAGGATTAAGAAACTCACTCAAAACCGCTCAACTACATGGAAACTGAACAACCTGCTCCTGAATGACTATTGGGTACATAATGAAATGAAGGCAGAAATAAAGATGTTCTTTGAAACCAACGAGAACAAAGACACAACATACCAGAATCTCTGGGACACATTCAAAGCAGTGTGTAGAGGGAAATTTATAGCACTAAATGCCCACAAGAGAAAGCAGGAAAGATCCAAAATTGACACCCTAATATCACAATTAAAAGAACTAGAAAAGCAAGAGCAAACACATTCAAAAGCTAGCAGAAGGCTAGAAATAACTAAAATCAGAGCAGAACTGAAGGAAATAGAGACACAAAAAACCCTTCAAAAAATTAATGAATCCAGGAGCTGGTTTTTTGAAAAGATCAACAAAATTGATAGACCGCTAGCAAGACTAATAAAGAAGAAAAGAGAGAAGAATCAAATAGATGCAATAAAAAACGAAAAAGGGGATATCACCACCGATCCCACAGAAATACAATCTACCATCAGAGAATACTACAAACACCTCTATGCAAATAAACTAGAAAATCTAGAAGAAATGGATAAATTCCTCGACAAATACACCCTCCCAAGACTAAACCAGGAAGAAGTTGAATCTCTGAATAGACCAATAACAGGTTCTGAAATTGTGGCAATAATCAATAGCTTACCAACCAAAAAGAGTCCAGGACCTGATGGATTCACAGCTGAATTCTACCAGAGGTACAAGGAGGAACTGGTACCATTCCTTCTGAAACTATTCCAATCGATAGAAAAAGAGGGAATCCTCCCTAACACATTTTACGAAGCCAGCATCGTCCTGATACCAAAGCCTGGCAGAGACATAACCAAAAAAGAGAATTTCAGACCAATATCCTTGATGAACATTGATGCAAAAATCCTCAATAAAATACTGGCAAACCGAATCCAGCAGCACATCAAAAAGCTTATCCACCATAATCAAGTGGGCTTCATCCCTGGGATGCAAGGCTGGTTCAACATACGCAAATCAATAAATGTAATCCAGCATATAAACAGAACCAAAGACAAAAACCACATGATTATCTCAATAGATGCAGAAAAGGCCTTTGACAAAATTCAACAACCCTTCATGCTAAAAACTCTCAATAAATTAGGTATTGATGGGACGTATCTCAAAATAATAAGAGCTATCTACGACAAACCCACAGCCAATATCATACTGAATGGGTAAAAACTGGAAGCATTCCCTCTGAAAACTGGCACAAGACAGGGATGCCCTCTCTCACCGCTCCTATTCAACATAGTGCTGGAAGTTCTGGCCAGAGCAATCAGGCAGGAGAAGGAAATAAAGGGTATTCAATTAGGAAAAGAGGAAGTCAAATTGTCCCTGTTTGCAGATGACATGATTGTATATCTAGAAAACCCCATGTCTCAGCCCAAAACCTCCTTAAGCTGATTAGCAACTTCAGCAAAGTCTCAGGATACAAAATTAATGTACAAAAATCACAAGCATTCTTGTACACCAATAACAGACAAACAGAGAGCCAAATCATGAGTGAACTCCCATTCACAATTGCTTCAAAGAGAATAAAATACCTAGGAATCCAACTTACAAGGGATGTGAAGGACCTCTTCAAGGAGAACTACAAACCACTGCTCAATGAAATAAAAGAGGATACAAACAAATGGAAGAACATTCCATGCTCATGGGTTGGAAGAATCAATATCGTGAAAATGGCCATACTGCCCAAGGTAATTTATAGATTCAATGCCATCCCCATCAAGCTACCAATGACTTTCTTCACAGAATTGGAAAAAACTACTTTAAAGTTCATATGGAACCAAAAAAGAGCCCGCATCGCCAAGTCAATCCTAAGCCAAAAGAACAAAGCTGGAGGCATCACGCTACCTGACTTTAAACTATACTACAAGGCTACAGTAACCAAAACAGCATGGTACTGGTACCACAACAGAGACATAGATCAATGGAACAGAACAGAGCCCTCAGAAATGATGCCGCATAGCTACAACTATCTGATCTTTGACAAACCTGACAAAAACAAGAAATGGGGAAAGGATTCCCTATTTAATAAATGGTGCTGGGAAAACTGGCTAGCCATATGTAGAAAGCTGCAACTGGATCCCTTCCTTACACCTTATACAAAAATTAATTCAAGATGGATTAAAGACTTATATGTTAGACCTAAAACCATTAAAATCCTACAAGAAAACCTAGGCAATACCATTCAGGACATAGGCGTGGGCAAGGACTTCATGTCTAAAACACCAAAAGCAATGGCAACAAAAGCCAAAATTGACAAATGGGATCTCATTAAACTAAAGAGCTTCTGCACAGCAAAAGAAACTATCATCAGAATAACAGGCAACCTACAGAATGGGAGAAAATTTTTGCAACCTACTCATCTGACAAAGGGCTAATATCCAGAATCTATAATGAACTCAAACAAATTTACAAGAAAAAAACAAACAACCCCATCAAAAAGTGGGCAGAGGACATGAACAGACACTTCTCAAAAGAAGACATTTATGCAGCCAGAAAACACATGAAGAAATGCTCATCATCACTGGCCATCAGAGAAATGCAAATCAAAACCACAGTGAGATACCATCTCACACCAGTTAGAATGGCCATCATTAAAAAATCAGGAAACAACAGGTGCTGGAGAGGATGTGGAGAAATAGGAACACTTTTACACTGTTGGTGGGACTGTAAACTAGTTCAACCATTGTGGAAGTCAGTGTGGCGATTCCTCAGGGATCTCGAACTAGAAATACCATTTGACCCAGCCATCCCATTACTGGGTATATACCCAAAGGACTATAAATCATGCTGCTATAAAGACACATGCACACGTATGTTTATCGCGGCACTATTCACAATAGCAAAGAGTTGGAACCAACCCAAATGTCCAACAACGATAGACTGGATTAAGAAAATGTGGCACATATACACCATGGAATACTATGCAGCCATAAAAAATGATGAGTTCGTGTCCTTTGTAGGGACATGGATGAAACTGGAAAACATCATTCTCAGTAAACTATCGCAAGGACAAAAAACCAAACACCGCATGTTCTCACTCATAGGTGGGAATTGAACAATGAGAACTCATGGACACAGGAAGGTGAACATCACACTCCGGGGACTGTTGTGGGGTGGGGGGAGGGGGGAGGGACAGCATTAGGAGATACACCTAATGCTAAATGACGAGTTAATGGGTGCAGGAAATCAACATGGCACATGGATACATATGTAACAAACCTGCACTTTGTGCACATGTACCCTAAAACCCTAAAGTATAATAAAAATAAAAAATAAAAAATAAATAAAAATAAAAAAATAAAAATAAAAAAAATAAAATAAAAAAAAAAACAGAATGACTAAGCAATGCTTTAGGACCTCGAAGATTCAGAAAGATAAAGTGAAAGTAAATTTGAATAAAGCTAATATTTTTGGAATTTATCCCAAAGCAAAATTTAGATTTTAACTTTAGCCAACCAAATACTCTCTGTCCAGAAAGAAATTGGCATCCTATGTTCCAAGGAAAGACAGCAAGGCCCTTAGCACTGACCTCCCAACTGGCAAGAAATTGGGGCTCACCTGCGTCTCTGCAATGCATAATCATTGCTGGTTGTCTTCTCCCATATCCAAACCCTGAGAGGCCTCTGAAATGCTGAAATGACATTGACAACCCTGCCTCCATGGACCATACCAGGGACTTGATAGAAAGTGATCATCACCTATTTTAATGACTTTCCTCAGATACATTGCATGCAGTGGGGAGTCGCTAGCCCAGTCCTTGTGTGAGCACTCTGCTGGGCTACCTCTCTGTGGCCGCTCTGCTTCCACATTCTAAACACGCCATCACTCCAGTGCCCTCCTTCAGGAAAATATGTACTTGTCTCCCTCAGTCTACTGGGCACTCCCTGAGGTCAGTAGTGATGTCACCTTTGTGTTTTTACCCTCCTTTCACAGTAGCCATGCTTTGCCTTCGATATAATTTGTATGTTTGTCCCCTCCATATATCATGGTCAAATATAATCCCCAGTGTTGAAGGTGAAGCATGGTGGGAGGTGTTTGGATCATGGGCGTGGATCCCTCATGAATGGCTTGGCACTGTCCTCCCAATAGTGAGTGATTTCTCAGGAGATCTGGTTGTTTAAACGTATGTACCAAAAACACTCTTTAGGATATTATCCAGGAGAACTTCTCCAGCCTAGCAAGACGAGCCAACATTCAAATTCAAGAAAAACAGAGAACACCACAAAGATACTCCTCGAGAAAAGCAACCCCAAGACAGAGAATCATCAGATTCATCAAGGTTAAAATGAAGGAAAAAGTGTTAAGGGCAGCCAGAGAGAAAGGTCTGGTTATCCACAAAGGGAAGCCCATCAGACTAAAAGCAGATATCTCTGCAGAAACCCCACAAGCCAGAAGACAGTGGGGGCCAATATTCAACATTTTTAAAGAAAAGAATTTTCAACCCAGAACTTCATATCCGGCCAAACTAAGCTTCATAAGTGAAGGAGAAATAAAATCCTTTACAGACAAGCAAATGCTGAGAGATTTTGTAACCACTAGGCCTGTCTTAAACAAGAGCTCCTGAAGGAAGCACTAAATATGGAAAGGAAAAATGGGTACCAGCCACTGCAAAAACCTACCCAATTGTAAGGACAATCAACACTATAAAGAAACTGCATCAACTAATGGGCAATATAACCAGCTAGCATCATAATGACAGGATCAAATTCACGCATAACAATATTAACCCTAAATGTAAATCGGCTAAATGCCCCCAATTAAAAGACACAGACTGGCAAATTGGATAAACAGTCAAGACCCATCAGTGTGCTACACTCAAGCGACCCATCTCACATGCAAGACACACATAGGCTCAAAATAAAGGGATGGAGGAATATTTACCAAGCAGATGGAAAGAAAAAAAAAAAGCAAGGGTTGCAATCCTAGTCTCTGATAAAATAGACCTTAAACGAACAAAGATCAAGAAGAGATACATAATGGTAAAGAGATCAATGCAACAAGAAGCACTACCCTTCCTAAATATATATGCACCCAATATAGGAGCACCTAGATTCATAAAGCAAGTTCTTACAGACCTACAAAAAGACCTAGACTTCCATACAATAATAGTGGCAGACTTTAACACCCCACTGTCAATATTAGATAGATCAACGAGACAGAAAAGTAGCAAGGGTATTGAGGACCTGAACTCAGCTCTGGATCAAGCAGACCTAAGGGACGTCTACAGAATTCTCCACCCCAAATCAACAGAATATACATTCTTTTCAGCACCACATTGCACTTATTCTAAAATTGACCACATAATTGGAAGTAAAACAGTCTCTCAGACCACAGTGCAATCAAATTAGAACTCAAGATTAAGAAACTCACTCATAACTGCACAACTGCATGGAAACTGAACAACTTGCTCCTGAATAACTACTGGGTAAATAATGAAATTAAGGCAGAAATAAGTAAGTTCTTTGAAACCAACGAGAACAAAGACACAACATACCAGAATCTCTGGGACATGGCTAAAGCTGTGTTTAGAGGGAAATTTATAGCACTAAATGCCCACGGGAGAAAGCAAGAAAGATCTAAAATCAAAACCCTAACATCACAATTAAAAGAACTAGAGAAGCAAGAGCAAGCAAATTCAAAAGCTAGAAAACAAGAAAAAACTATGATCAGAGCAGAACTGAGGAAGATAGAGACACAAAATATCTTCAAAAAAATCTTTGAATCCAGGAGCTGGTTTTTTGAAAAGACTAACAAAATAGATAGACCACTAGCCAGACAAATAAAGAAGAAAAGAGAGAAGAATCAAATAGACACAATAAAACATGATAAAAGGGAGGTCACCACTGATCCTAGAGAAATACAAACTACCATCAGAGAATACTATAAACATCTCTACAAAAATAAACTAAAAAATCTAGGAGAAATGGATAAATTCCTGGACTCATACACCCTCCCAAGGCTAAACCAGGAAGAAGTTGAATCCCTGTCTAGACCAATAACAGGTCTGAAATTGAGGCAGTAATTAATAGCCTACCAACCAAAAAAAGCCCAGGACCAGATGGATTCACAGCCTAATTCTACCAGAGGTACAAAAAGGAGCTGGTACCATTCCTTCTGAAACTATTCCAAACAATAGAAAAAGACAGACTCCTCCATAACTCATTTTATGAGGCCAGCATCATCCTGATACCAAAACCTGGCAGAGACACAACAGCAACAAAAAATTTCAGACCAATATCCCTGGTGAACATCAATGGTGAAATCCTCAATAAAATACTGCCAAACCGAATCCAGCAGCACATCAAAAAGCTTATCCACCATGATGAAGTTGGCTTCATCTCTGGGATGCAAGGCTGGTCCAACATATGCAAATCAATAAACGTAATCCATCACATAAACAGAACCAATGACAAAAACCACATGATTATCCCAATAGATGCAGAAAAGACCTTCAACAAAATTCAACAGCCCTACACGCTAAAACCTCTCAATAAACTAGGTATTGATCGAACGTATCCCAAAATAATAGGAGTAATTTATGACAAACACACAGCCAATATCATACTGAATGGGCAAAAGCTGGAAGCATTCCCTTTGAAAACTGGCACAAGACAAGGATGCCCTCTCTCGCCACTCCCATTCAACATAGTATTGGAAGTTCTGGCCAAGGTAATCAGGCAAGAGAAAGAAATACAGGGATTCAAATAGGAAGAGAGGAAGTCAAATCGTCTCTGTTTGCAGATGACATGATTGTATATTTAGAAAACCCCATCATCTCAGCCCAAAATCTCCTTAAGCTGATAAGCAAATTCAGAAAAGTCTCAGGATACAAAAATCAATGTGCAAAAATCACAAGCATTCCTATACACCAATAACAGAAACACAGAGCCAAATCATGAATAAACTCCCATTCACAATTGCTACAAAAGGAATAAAATACTAGGAATACAACTTACAAGGGATGGGAAGGACCTCTTCGAGGAGAACTACAAACCACTGCTCAAGGAAATAAGAGAGGACACAAACAAATGGAAAAACATTCCATGCTCATGGATAGGAAGAATCAATATCATGAAAATGGTCATACTATCCAAGGTAATTTATACATTCAATGCTATTGCCATTAAGCTACCACTGAATTTCTTCACAGAATTGGAAAAAAACGACTTTAAAGTTCATATGGAACTAAAAAAGAGCCAGTATAGCCAAGACAATCCTAAGCAAAAAGAACAAAGCTGGAGGCATCATGCTACCTGACTTCAAACTATACTACAAGGCTACAGTAACCAAAACAGCAAGTTACTGGTACCAAAACAGATACATAGACCAATAGAACAGAACAGAGGCCTCAGAAACTATGCCACACATCTACAACCATCTGATCTTTGACAAACCTCACAAAAACAAGCAATGGGGAAAGGATTTCCTATTTAATAAATGTTGTTGGGAAAACTGGCTAGCCATATGCAGAAAACTGAATCTGGACCCCTTCCTTACACCTTATATAAAAATTAACCCAAGATGGATTAAAGACTTAAACATAAGACCTAAAAGCATGAAAACCCTAGAAGAAAACCTAGGCAATACCATTCAGGACATAGGCATGGGCAAAGACTTCATAACTAAAACACCAAAAGCAATGGCAACCAAAAGCCAAAATTGACAAATGGGATCTAATTAAACTAAAGAGCTTCTGCACAGCAAAAGAAACTGTCATCAGACTGAACAGGCAACTTAAAGAATGGGAGAAAAGTTTTGCAATCTATCCATCTGACAACGGGCTAATATCCAGAATCTACAAGAAACTTAAACAAATTTACAAGAAAAAAACAACCCCATCAAAAAGCGGGTGAAGGATATGAACAGACACTTCACAAAAGAAGACATTTATATGACCAACAAACATATCAAAAACAGCTCATCATCACTGGTCATTAGAGAAATGCAAATCAAATCCACAATGAGATACCATCTCATGCCAGTTAGAACGGCGATCATTAAAACCCAGGAAAGAACAGATGCTGGAGAGGATGTGGAGAAATAGGAACACTTTTACACTGTTGGTGGGAGTGTAAATTAGTTCAACCATTGTGGAAGACAGTGTGGCAATTCATCAAGGATCTAGAACCAGAAATATAATTTGACACAGCAATCCCATTACTAGGTATATACCAAAGGGATTATAAATTATTCTACTATAAAGACGCAGCACAAGTATGTTTATTGCAACACTATTCACAACAGCAAGGATGTGGAACCAACTCAAATGCCCATCAATGATAGACTGGATAAAGAAAATGTGGCACATATACAACATGGAATACTTTGCAGCCATTAAAAAGGACGAGTTCATGTCTTTTGCAGAAACATGGATGAAGCTGGAAAGCATAATTCGCAGCAAACTAACACAGGAACACAAAACCAAACACTGCATGCTCTCACACATAAGTGGGAGTTGAACAATAAGAGCACATGGACACAGGGAGGGGAACATCACACACCAGGGCCTGTCAGGGGGTGGGGGGTCTAGGGGAGGGATAGCTTAGGAGAAATACCTAATGTATATGTCAGGTTGATGGATGCAGCAAACCACCATGGCACGTGTATACCTGTGTAACAATGTTCTGCACATATATCCCAGAACTTAAAGCATTTAAAAAAAAAAAAAAGAAAAGTTTAAGAGCAGGAAAAAAAAAAAGTATGTGCCACCAGGGCATATGTTTACCTATGTAACAAACCTGCACATCTTCCACATGTACCCTGGAGATAAAAATTAAAATTAAAAAGAAAGTAGGTGCCATCTCTCCTGTCTGTCTCTTGCTCCTGCTCTTGCCACGTGACATGCCAGTTCCCCATCACCTTCTGTCATGATTGTAAGCTTCCTGAGGCCTCACCAGCAGCAGATGCTAGCACTGTGTTTCATGTAAAGACCGCAAAACTATGAGCCAATTAAACCTCTTTTCTTTGTGAATTACCTAGCCAAAGGTATCCTTTATAGCAATCCAAACAGACAAATACAGCCTTGCACAAAGAAAATCAACTGGAATCTTTGTTGCATTTGACAGAATTATATTCTGCAGGTTTTGTTGACACCTTCATGGATGAGCTAAGCAGTGTGTGTCAGATAACTCCTTAAAGAACATTTAGTGAGAGATTCTGCAGACAACCTTGGGGTATAATCCTTGTAGGGGCACAAGATGGCTCCTTTTGGGACACCCTAACTGGTACTAGACATTTGCTTAGTCATCTTTTCTTTTGGTGACTGGGGCACTTGCAGATGACTGTCCTTGAAAAATAAACATAACAGTGAGTGATCTACCTTCCCTGGAGGCTTACTTCAGAATAGAAATCAATGAAATGGAAAATATATTTAAAACATAGGCAAAATTAATGAAACCAAAGCTGGTTTGTTGAGAAAATTAATGAAACTAAAGCTGGTTTGTTGAGATCAATTAATTTGGTAAAGCTCTAGCCACCTTGATCTGAAAAAAAAAAGAGAGAAGAAATAAATTATCAATATCAGGAATGAGAGAGGTGGTATCACCATAGATTCTACAGGTATTAAAATGCTAAGAGAATATCATGAACAAATTTATGCCAAAAAAAAACTCTACAACTTAGATGAAATGGACACATTTTGTTAAAGAGACAAACTGCTAGACTATTCACAAGAATAAATACATAACCCCAATAGAACTAACCTGTATCTGTCAAATTGAATTTGGATTTGTAATTCAAATCTTCCCACACAAAACAGAATGGTGCTCAGATGACATCACTGATGAATCCAGCAAACATTAAGGAACAAATAATACCAGTTATTCACAAACTAGTCCCAAAAACTGAAGCCTAGGGGATTTCCTAATACATTTTATGGGACCAGCATTATCACAGTACCAAAACCAGATAAAGACATTATGAGATAAAAAAATTACAGACCTTCATGACCTTAGATTCAAAAATTTTAAACAAAATATTAAGTCAAATTCTATAATATTTTAAAATAGTTACTACATAAAAAAATTATACACCATAACCAAATGGGGTTTATCCTAGGAATGCAAGGCTGGTTTGACATTAGAGAATTAATCAAGGTTGTATCACCAGGTTCATAGCAACATAACTCACAACAGCCTATAAGTGGAAACAACCCAAGCAAAAATGTGGTGTATATATACGGAATGCAATATTATTAGCCTTAGAAAGGAAGACAATTCTGACATATGCTAACATGAATGAACCTTAAGGGCATTGTGCAGAGTGAACTAAGCTAGTCACAAAATGACAAATGCTTTATGATTCTACTTACATGAAGTATCTAAAATAGTCAAACTCATAGAATAAAAGAGTTAAATGCTTGTTGACAAGGGCTGAGAGGCGGGGGGAACAGAGAATTATTTTTTAAGGGGTCCAAAGTTTCAGTTTGGGAAGATGAAGCAAGTTCTGGAGATGAATGGTGGTGTTGGTTGCACAGCAGTGTGAATGTACTCAATACTGAACTGTGCACCTAAAGTGGTGAAGATGATATATCTTATGCTATGTGTTTTCACCACAATTAATGATAAAAATAAATAATTTTTATAAATCATTTAAAGTAACATATCATATAAATAAACTAAAAATGTATAAGCATATAATTATCTCAATAGGTATGGAAAAAGTGTTTGACAAAAATCCAAAATCCATTTCTGATAAAAAATTCTCAACAAACTCGGAAAATAAAGGGAAGTATCTTAAACTAATGAAGGGCATCTTGGAGGAACCCACAGCTAACATCATCCTTAATAGTGAAAGACTGAATGCTCACTCCTTGGATCATGCCAAGGACTGAGGGGCTGTTACTGCTTCTATTCAACATTGTTTCTGCAGGCTACTAACCATAACCCTAATCTAAGGAAGAGAGGCAAACACAAGGATTCAGGGCAAGAAGGGATAAACTAACTCTATTGCTTTGTGTAAATGCCATTGGATTTACATATAGGACTGCCCCCATCTATAAACCTGCTAGCTCTCACACTTTGAAGGGAAAAGATCAATACCCACTACCAGTTTTTTTGTTGTACAAGAAAGCCTCGACGAGAAAACTTTTTCTGGATTGGTTCTACATTGCTTTGTCTTGCCAGTAAGAGACTGTCTTTGAGAGTTCTTTTGATTTTGGACAATGCCCCTAGCCACCCAGAACCCACGAGTTCAACACTGAAGGTTTCAAAGTGGTCTACCTGCCTGCAAACCCAACATCTCTAATTCAGCAACAAGAGGTGGGAGATATGGTATTTCAAGATATGGATCTGTGAAAAATTCAAGAACGAATAGACACCACGCCAGAGGAATCAACAGAAGATGACTTGAAGGAGATGAGTGCTTTTGAATCAGTACCAGGTACTAAAGAAGCCATAGAAGAAGCAGTGCCAGTAAACAAACTGCTATCAAAACCAAGGAAAGCCGGGCACGGTGGCTCACGCCTGTAATCCCAGCACTTTGGGAGGCCGAGGACGGCGGATCACAAAGTCAGGAGATCGAGACCATGGTGAAACCCCGTCTCTACTAAAAATACAAAAAACATTAGCCAGGCACGGTGGCGGGCCCCTGTAGTCCCAGCTACTCGGGAGGCTGAGGCCGGAGAATGGCGTGAAGCCAGGAGGCAGAGCTTGCAGTGAGCCAAGACCACGCCACTGCACTCCAGCCTGGGCGACAGAGCAAGACTCCATCTCAAAAAAAAAAAAAAAAAAAAAAAAAAACAGGGAAAGTCTGAAAAACTGTCACAGGCTAGAGGAGATGAAACAAATGTGATGAGTAAATGTCATGTGGTATCCTGGATGGGATCCCAGAAAAGAACAAGGACATTAGGTGAAAATTAAAGACACCTGAAGAAAACATAGACCTTAGTTCATCATAATACGTCAATGTTGGTTAATGAGTTGTGATAAATGTGCATAGTAATCCAAGATTTAGCAATAGGGAAAACTGGCAAAGGATATATGGGAATTCTCAGTGCTGTTTTTTGCACCCTTGCTTTAAATCTAAATTAATTGTAAAATAAAAAGTCTATTTTTAAAAAGATACCTATGTTTTTTAATGAGCAAAGATTTCAAAAGACAGTAACCAAAGAAGGTACACAGATGGCAAACAGGCACATGTAAGGATGTTCAACATAATTAATGATTAGGGTAATCAAACTAAAACTGAGGTTTAATCCACATCCCATTAAAATAGCTGCAATGAAAAAGACTGACCATATCAAATGATACAGCTGAGTTATCTGTCCCTCCCAAATCAAGTGTTGAAATTTGATCTCTAATGTTGGAAGTGGGGCTTAGTGGGAGGTGTTTGGGTGGATCCCTGATGAATGACCTAGTGCCCCCTCTCAGTAATGAGTGAACTTCTCATCTATTAGTTTCAGCAAGAACTGATTATTAAAAAGAGCCTGGCACTTGCCTCCTTTTTCTCTTGCTTCTCTCTCTCTCGCCATGTGATCAGCACCCTCCACCCTCACCTTCTGCCATGAGTGGCAGCAGCCTGAGTCTCTCGCCAGATGCGGATGCTGGTGCCATGATTCTTGTACTGCCTGAATGAACCACAAGCCAAATAAACATGTTTTCTTTATAAATTAACCAACCTCAGGTATTCCTTTATCGCAATGCAAACGGACTAAGACATCAAGTGTTGGTGAGTGTGAACAGCTGGACCTCTCATATGCTGGTGGTGGGAGGGCACCTTGGTCTGGCCACTTGTAAATATTGTTTGGCAGATTCTCAAAAAGGTAACTATACACCTACCATAGATCACAGCTATTCCACTGTTGGGCATTTATCCATAAGAATAAAATACTTCCTGTATTGTGTGTATTGTTTAATTTTCTGTATATTATGATATTTTCACATAATAAACTATGTTCCAACTGCCACAGAGTTTTTCTTTTTCTCTAGCAGCTAAATAAGCACAGGTCTAGAGAAAAACAATGTTAAACAAGTGCAGCCCCACCGGACACTGACTAACTGACGCCCATCCCTTGTTCCATAAGCCACAAATACCGCTTTCATTGGACAAGAGGCTGATTTCAGCAACTTTCTCCCGGTAAGAAGACCAGTGACTGGTGACCACAGACTGGTTCTGGCCAATTTACGGAGCCTGTGAATTTGAGTGCCTTTTTGCCCTCCTGAAGAGACTTTTTGATGTATAAGGCCTAATTGTAATCCATTTAAATGTGATGTCTCCACCCCAGGGTGAACATGGGTCATATGTAACATGCATGCGTGTTCAATACGCATGAGTCAGGACGGCCTTCATAAATATTCATAGCTCCTCCTGTAACCTGGTGAATATGTATGTTTAGCCAACTTGTCCAGCATAAAGCTCCTACCCCTACCCTTCTCTTTTCAAGGGCCTGTCTCTGGTCTTTGCCGGAGGCTGTGCTTCCCAGCCAGCTAGACGGCCGCCTTGAAGGCTGTAACCTTTTCCAAGAAATGAAGACTCCTTTTCCAAACTCATACTTCTGTAATTTTTCAGTGAACAGAGGTGTAAAGGTGAAAGTGAGAAAACTGATCATAGCAAGAGGCAAAAAATGCTGGAGTGGGGGATGGGCACTGATACTTCACTAAAAGAATTGTTAGAGAATGGCTGGGGCTCAAAGCCAACCCCACTCAGCATTGCTCTTGCAGGGATGTGGGTCTGTGAACCTCGGGGGACAGAAGAGACTTGCCTGACAGGCCCCCTGAGGCCAGAGGGGCGTCCTTGCTTCAGGGAGACCAGGGGAGTGATCATCCACCCCCATATCCCCAATAAGAGAAGAGTCTGTGAAACTCTTTTGGGGAAACACACTAGACAGTTTCCCTTCTTTCTAACAGTTTTTCTAGGACAAGATGACTTTATCTCCTGGCCTGGCTTCTGTGTGGAAGGAACTTGTCACCAGTTGGAAATGATAGCAGAAAGCGGAAGATAAGAGAAACATGAGCCTCCTTAAGTCGTGCCCCTTCTGAATCTCCTAATGATGTGGCTAGCTTCCAGTGCTCCAGTGACAGTGACCCGCTGTCCCTGCTCCTTGGGGAACAAGTAGTCTCCTGGGACGTGAGATTTCCAGTGGTAAACTGGGAATATTCTGGGCAAACCTGCATGAGTTATCACTTTAGTGGGCAGAAGGGTTGCTAGGTTCCTGAAACACAAGGTTATAAGGAAAACTGGTAGCTGATGATAGACTTTGCCCTGGTGATCACTAATTATTCAGTGTTTGTGACAATGTATTTAGCACATTAACAAAACAAAGTATTCTATTTTTTTAATTTTTGTTTATTTATTTATTTATTTATTTTTCGAGACAGAGTCTCGCTCTCTCACCCAGGCTGGAGTGCGGTGGTGTGATCTTGGCTCACTGCAACCTCCGCCTCCCAGGTGCAAGTGATTCTCCTGCCTCAGCCTCCTGAGTAGCTGGGATTACAGGCGACTGCCACTACACCTGGCAAATTTTTGTTATTTTTATTAGAGATGGGGTTTCACCATGTTGGTCAGGCTGATCTCAAACTCCTGACCTCAGGGTCACAGGCGTGAGGCACTGCACCCGGCCTTATTTCTGGTTAAACACTACTCACGTAGCACCATTGGACTGCGTCTAAAACAGTGCTGCTCAAGGTATGGTTTCCAGCTCATTGTGTTGCCCGCCCATCTCAGCACGCGTGCAGATCCTGCAGGAAATGCTTAGAAATTCCTGTAGCAATTGGTGTTGCTGTCAGCCAAGCAATCCTCAGTAGTTTTGCAATTTATAGTCTGATTTCATTTCACTTTCTAGCATTTTATTTTTTGTTATATGTTGCAGAAAAATATGGATCTGAAATGAATTGCAGAAAACTTTTTGTGCTATTCCTTAGTCACAGATAGGTTGAGAAGCTCTGCTGTAAACTACTTAATTTCATGATGCTCTGCTGGGGTGCAGAGATGTATCTAAAATTTGTATAGGTTATGCTAGCAAACAAGATGCTATAGGGTTTGTATCATAATCCTGAAAGACATAATCCCAAAACCCATAATTCTGAATGTTGAATTCCAAAATATCGGTTCCCTAAGGAACCAAATCCCAAAGGTCTAACTCCCTAAAATCTAAACTCTCTAACAGCTAAAATCCCAAAAATCACAATCACAGGATAGGTTAATTTGGAGTTTTTTCCTTTTACTTTTTCTTCTTTTTAGCTTTTTTCACAAGATTAAATTGTCAGCATTCTTTTTGCACTTTGCTGTGCTAGATGTATTTCATCTGCACATCATTTCCAATACCAAAGGCAGAAAGCGTGTGGAGACTTTTAGTGAATTCTAATTCATTTTATGCTCACAAATTTGACTCCATGAAAGTGCGTCATCAAAGGGTTAACCGTGTGTCAGCATTAGGCATGTATGTAAAAACGTTGTAATGTCCTCAATAAATGAGAGATGTCCCTTTTGTACATCTGCATTTGTGAAAGATAAAATTTCTCGGCCGGCCGTGGTGGCTCATGCCTGTAATCACAGTACTTTGTGAGGCTGAGGTGGGTGGATCTCCTAAGGTCAGGAGTTCAAGACCAAGCTGGCTAACATGGCTAAACCCCATTCTACTAAAACTATAAAAATTTGCCAGGTGTGGTGGTGGATGCCTGTAATCCCAGTTATGTGTGAGGGTGAGGCTCTCAAGACTTAAGCACTTTGAGCAACTGTGTATGTGGTGGTGACCCATAGAGGTTTTTGACTGACCTCATGAAAACTCTCTGTTCATTTTTCAAGGTATGTCAGATCAAACCTGTAAAGCTGAGTGCACACAATTACCAACCACAATGATATATGTTTATACTTTTCTTTTTTTGACCTATTATTCTATGAATATGATTCATCTGCTCACAACTGATACACCTATGTGACAGTCATTAGTATACCTGAGGGTTTATGCTTGCAAAAATATGTATCATTATTACATATTTTAGGGTGTAAAGTGGCCTATGAAGTGTTCTGTCCTGTTTTTATATATTTTTCAAATAAATCCCCATTTAAAATGTAAACATATATCTTTTAAAGAATTTTTAAAGTCATTTTTTCTGGAATTATATTTGTGGGACCTTGATCTTTCAGGATCTTAACATTCAAGATTTTGGGACTTCAGGTCGTTGAGGATTGTGGTCGCCTCCCAGGAGCCTCCATGTCAAGCATGTGTATGTTTGTTTGCACATCTTAGTGAGGGAAGCCATGTGAGTTGTCTTTTCACTCTCGCGATAGTGTCCCTTGATGCACGAAAGTTTTTTATTTTGATGTCAAATATGTCTGTGTTGTTTTTGTTGGTGTTTCTGATACTTTTGGTGTCACATCCCAGAAATCCAGGTCATTAATACTTGCTCAAATGTTTCCTTCTAAGTTTTACATTTCTAGCTTTTCTATTTAGCTATTTGATCCATTTCAAGTTAGTTTTTGCATATAAGGGTGCAACTTCATTCTTTGCACGTGGATATGCAGCTGTTGCAGCGACCTCTGTTGAAGAGATTATTCTTTCCCATTTGAACAGTCTTCGTACCACAGTAAAAACCAACTGGCCAAGGATGTGTGGGTTTATTTCTGGATTCTCAACTCTATTCTATTGATCTGCATGTAAAAGACATTTTTGAGACAATTAGGGGAAATTTCATTATGCATTATGAGTGAGACAATATTAAAGAGTTATTGATTCTGTGAGGAATGATAATGATATTGTGGCTATGTAACAAACTTTCCTTATTTTTCATATTTAGTGAAGTATTTGGGGATAGAATGATATGTACAGCATTTCCATTAAAAAATTATAGCCAGAAGCTTTTTTAAAAAAGAAACAAAAGAGCAGATACATGAATCAGTATAATAAAATATTGAAAATTATGTAATACAAAGATGGATATATAGGTGTTCATTACACTATAGTCTCTCCTTGCCATATGTTTGAAAACTTTGATAAAACAAAAAGGAAATTGAATTGAATAATCTTGGTGGGAGGCCTTGGGCTTGCCACTAACAGCTTACTCTTAATTTGAATCTCGGAATGGAACCAGATCTTAGAGCAATGGGGGAAGCCCAGATCTTTTCTTGCTGTGAAGTCACTTCCCACCCCTAGTTCTTCAGAGCTACACTCACCCTGGATGGTACAGAGTAATCCTGAATTCCTTCCTACTAGACCTGGTCATCAATTCTGCTGGAACTCACCAAAAACTAAAAAACCCTGGGAGTGATTCCTTTTTTTTTTTTTTAATTAAAACTATCTTGATATTCTCTTGAATGATGATCTGCCATCTTGGTTAAAGTATTTAATTACAGCATTGGATGTAATTCCCCTGGATAGACTCAATGAGTTTTTGCTACTGGAGACCTTCAGGAAAAACCCCTATGTAGGATCTGAGACACTGCATGCAGACACATGTGTCCATGCATACACACAAACACACATGCACATATATGGGCACAGACGCACACTCCATCATCAAGTGATGCTTCCTTCTCATTAGACAGTTCAGACTACGATTCTTGTTGTCCAGCAAGATACAACAAACTGCATGCTTTTCCAAGACACAGCCTGCCCTTCTAAAATAAAGAAAGAGAAATCCAGTGTCCATATGTCTTTCAATGACAATTCACTTTTGTAGGTATGTTGTATCCAAGGCTCTTTGTCAAAGGGCACTCTTTGATATCTGAATTCCTCTTTGAGAATTTTCCTTCCTTTATTCTTAAATTTGTAAAGATACATATAAATACATAATTTTCCACTCTATAAAACCTCTTATACATACTTATTCTTTAATACATACATAAAACAATTATTTTTAGACACATAAAACCATAAATATATAAAATGATAAGTGGTTAATATGTTTCCTATTTTATAAATATATCTTTATATGATAGGTAATATAAAATCACATGTATCTTTCTGTATCTCTACAGCCCTCTAGGTGACCCTGTGAGCCATAAGGAACTCAGTGTGGGTTCAGGAAGTGGCAGGATCCCACAACCGGGTAGAGGGTGAGGCTGCAGGCAACACCTCAGTGGTGCTTGGTGCTGTAACTAAAGGAGGGTGAAGGGGAGAGGAGCACTTTGAAAAGCCTAGCCTCTTAAAGTCCTACAACTTGCATCTCCTCACCTGTTCTTGCCAAGAGCTGAAAGCCTTGCCTCACTTGAAAGGCCTAAAGCTGTAGTCTTCCTGTTTTTTACATTATTTCACTTTCCCATGAGTTGGCTGAAAAGTCAGTCTTTTACCAAACAGCTGCCAATCTGTGAGAGATACAACTGTGTTACAGAGTCTACTGAACCTTGTAAGAAGCCAGAACAGCAAACAAAAATGCATGGCCCATCCCTATAAAAGTAATAGATGAGGGATCATCACACAATTAATGAAAATGCAAAATGCATATTATGAAAAACTTATGCATGGATTTCAAATTTCTTTGCACCAAAACAAACTTACACTAACTTGTTAAAAAATGTCTGAGTAGGATCTAGTTTGAGGCACTAAGAAGGATAAGACATCAGTTGGAAAGAAGTCCCCATCAGAACAACATGAATTCTGCTACAATTGAAGCAATAGCCTAAAATTTATGCTGAGGGATGAGGGAAGAATGGTGAAATCATTGATGTTTTACAGAAAGTTAATGGGGAAAATCCTCCAAAAAATTAGCAATTTACAAGTGAGTAATTCTTTTTAAGAAGGGACAAGACGATGGTGAAGATGAAACCCACACCATCAGACCATCCACACATCAATTTGCAAGGAAACAGTTAATCTTGCTCATGCTCTAACTGAAGAGGACTGATAATTAACAGCAGAAAAAATAGCCAACACAATAGAAATTTCAGTCAGGTCAGTTTACACAATTCTGACGAAAATTTCAGTTTAACAAATTTTCCACTTGTTGGGTGCCAAAACCGTTGCAGCCAGATCAGCTGCAGACAAGAACAGACCCTTCAATGGAAATTATAAACAAGTGGGATCAAGACCTTGAAGCATCTCTTCAAAGAATTGTAACAAGAGATGAAACACTGCTTTACCAGTAAGACCTGGAAGACAAAGCACAACCAAAGCAATGGCTACCAAAAGATGAAAGTGATCCAGTCAAATAAAAAGCAGACTGGACGAGACCAGACATCATGGTAACACTGTTTTGGGTGGCTAAAGGCATTCTGCTTTATACTTTCTTCAGGGTCAAAGAAAGATAGTATCTGTTTATTATTGTTGTTTTGAAGAAGTTAGCCAAATCTTTAGCAGAAAAACACCTGGGAAAGCTTGCAACTGTGTTGCATCCATAGTAATTGCATAAATACTTTTATGCAATTATTAAAAGAACATGTCAAATCTGTGAAGTTGTCTCTGATTTACCGGCAAGTAAAAATTCATGGTAAAGAACAATATGTCCAGCCTGATAGTAGATTTGATTTTAATAAAATAAGTGTAAACATTTATATATATGCTTATATATAAAGTAATTTCAATAAATGGAAACACATGCATACAAAACCGCAAAGAGCATTTTACTGCAGCAGGTATTACAGGATTAGCTAAAATGAAAGTTTCATTTCTTATTGTGTTTTTAAGTATTTTTCCAAAAATACTAAAAATGTCATAATTGCTGGGAAGGCTTACATAGGAGGATCATTTGAGCCCAGGAGTTTGAGTCCAGCCAGGGCACATAGCAAAACCATGTTTCTAAAAAGAAAAAAAAATGCAGTGGAAATTATGAACAATTAACCAATTGTATACACATACGTATTAACAAGGCCATTATATAAAAGTTGCTAACCAAAAAGCATATGGATGGCACAAAATAATTTTTTACGTAGAAAAGAAATTTTAGATGCAACAAACACAAATGTCGAATCCCAGTTCAGTAAGGAGTCTTTTTAAATATTCAGAGCCAGAATACTTTTAATGTGCTAAAGGAGCAATGACTTACCTTAGGCACTGGCTTTCCCCGATGGCAGTTGATGCGACCAGTGAAGATCATGTTGGGCATCACAGGTTTGGGATAGTCCAAAACAAAGTCCATTTGCAACAACTAAATTGATGTGTGGCTGTAGAGATCATATGCCATGACAGGTGTTTGGAGAATTTCAGAGGCTATTTTTAAGGCATTTTTGAAAAAATATGTGCAAAATAAATGCTCCTTTAAGAAGAAGATGTGGTTCCATAATCTCTCCTTAAAAGTCATGGTGTGTGAAAATCCTGAGACATATCTAGGGCTGTAGGAAAGAGAAGCAGGGTGCTGTGCACCTTCTTCAAGATGATGACAAAGTATTCCTCTGGTGAAGACCACAGGGGGGAGGGAGAAATATTTGGCAACAATTAAGCCACACACAGCTAAAGGATCCAGAAACACTGCATCAAAAGAACTCTCCTTTAAGTATTCTACTAATTTTCAGTCATTAAACAAACTCCTGCAATGTGAAAAATTAAATTCTAAACATTTGGATGAACTCATTAATAGAGAAAATAAGCTTCGTACTTCTGCTTCCCATTGAGCATTGGCAAAAGCCATGAACTCCAGGTCCGGATCCTCCGGGGTATATGAGGTTGAATAAGTCTTCACTGTGCAATTCAGTGATCTTCCCAGTTGCCAACTCACCTCTGGCCTGACTATGACCACCTCATGCCCCCTGAGAATGAGTTTCTCCACCACCAACCGCATGGTGAACCAGTGGCTCCCATCCATGGGCACTACCAGCGGCTTCCCAGCCTTGGCAAAGCCACAGGTCAGCAGTAGACACACATATAGGGGAAGGAGGCCATTCCGCCCAGCAGAAGCCATCAGAGAACTTCAGCTCAGAGTGAGCAGCTGGGATTCTAAGCTACCGTGATATAGTAGGTGGGAGAAGTAAAGGCACAAAACCTGACCCCAATAGAGGGCATATAGTCATTCGTTCATTAAAAAAAAAAAAAATCACAATCACTGCCAATGAATTACTCATAATAATATATGAGTAGCATTCGCTGAGATACCTACTTGTATGTTTTCCACACACGAGTCCCTTATGTTCTTTGCCTTGGGGACAGATCATGCCCTGTGCTGCAATGGGGGTTTAGAAGCAGAATTATTCAGCAACACTTTTGGACCTTAACAATTCAGAACGACAAAAAGGAAAGTAAATTTGAATAAAGTTCATATTTTTGAAATGTGTTTCAAAGCAAAATTTCGATGTTATCCTCAGATAATCAAAAGCTCTCTGCCAAGAAAGGAACTGGCATCTCATGTGCCAAGGACAGACAGTAAGGCGTCAGCACTGACTTCCTAACTGGCAGGAAATGGGGGCTCACCTGCATCTCTGCAATGCACAGACATTGTTGCTTCCATTTCCAAACCCTGAGAGGCCTTTGAAAGGCTGAAATAAGATTGCAAACCCCGCCTCCATGAACAGTTCCAGAGCTTTGATGGAATGTGACCGTCGCCTATTGTAAATGGCTTTCCTCAGATATGTTGCCTGCACTGTGGAGTTGTGGCCCTATCCTTGCCTAAGCACTCTGCTGAGCTGCCTCTCTCAGCCTGCTCTGCTTCCTTATTCTGAACAGAGCTGTAGGCCTCTGCTGTGGGCTCACCCCACCTGTCTGGAGCCTTCTTTCAGGAATATGTATTGGTCACCCCCAGTATCCTGAGCACCCCTTGAAGACAGAGGTTATGTCTTCTTCCTATTTTCATCCTCCTTCCACAGCACCCATGCTATACCTGGCATAGAGGAAGTTCACAGAATTCTTGTTGCATTGGGCTGAATTACATCATGGAGATTTCCATGGATTAGCCCAACAGTGTGTGTCAGGTAACACCCTGAGGAACATTTAGTGAGAGAATCAGCAGCCAACCTCAGGGCATAATTCTTGTAGGAGCACAAGATGGCTCCCACCAGGACGCATTAATAGGTACTAGACATTGCTTAGTCACCTGTTCCTTGGTGACTGGCACACTGGCAGATGACTGTCCTTGAAAAACAAACATGACAGTGAGTGATCTACCTTCCCTGGAGGCTTTCTTCAGTGTAGAAATTAATGAAATAGAAAATAGAAAAACAATGGAGAAAACCAATGACACCAAAGCTGACTTTTTGGGCAGATCAATTAACCTGACAAAGTTCTAGCCAGGCTGATTAGAAAAAAAAGACAGAAGATATAAATTACCAATACCGGGAATGGGAGAGCTAATATCACCATAGATTCTACAGGTATTAAAATGATAAGAGAATATGAACAAATTCATGCCAATAAAATCTACAGCTTAGATGAAATGGACAAATTCCTTAAAAGACACAAGCTGTCAGACTTTACAGAAGAAGAAATTAGTAACACAAATGACATAATCTTACCTTTTAAATTCAAATTGAATTTTGAATTCAAATGTCCCCACAAACAAAAAGGTAAAGTTCAGATGACTTCACTGATAAATTCTACCAAACACTGAAGGAAGAAATAATAACAATTTCTCACAATCTAGTCCAGAAAACAGAAGCATGTGAAATGCCCTAATTCATTCTGTGAGACCAACATTACCACAATACCAAAACCAGATAAAGATGTGACAAGATAGAAAAACTACAGACCCTCATGACCTTAGATACAAAAATGTAAAACAATATTTTAGCAAATCAAATTCAATAATGATATGGTTTGGCTGTGTCCCCACCCGAATCTCATCTTGAATTGGAACTCCCAAAATTCCCACGTGTCAGGGGAGGAACCTGGAGGGAAGTAGTTGAATCACAGGGGCGGGTCTTTCCCATGCTGTTCTCATGATGGTGAGTAAGTCTCATGAGATCTGGTGGTTTTAAAAATAAAAGTTTTCCTGCACAAGCTCTCTTTCTTTGCCTGCTGCCATCCATTAAGATATGACTTGCTCCTCCTTGCCTTCTGCCATGATTGTAAGGTCTCCCCAGCCATGTGGAACTCTAAGTCAATTAAACCTCTTTCTTTTGTAAATTCTCCAGTCTCAGGCATGTCTTTATCAGCAGCATGAAAACAGACTAATACAGTCAATTGGTACCAGTAGAGTGGGTTGCTACTGAAAAGATACCTGAAAATGTGGAAGCGACTTTAGAACTGGGTAACAGGCAGAGGTTGGCACAGTTTGGAGGGCTCAGAAGAAGAGAGGAAAATGTGGGAAAGTTTGGAACTCCCTAGAGATTTGTTGAATAGCTTTGCCCAAAATGCTGATAGCAATATGGACAATAAAGTCCAGGCTGAGGTAGTTTCAGATGGAGATGAGGAACTTGTTGGGAACTGGAGGAAACGTGATTCTTGTTATGTTTTAGCAAAGAGACTGGCAGCATTTTGCCCCTGATCTAGGGATTTGTGGAACTTCAACCTTAGAGAGATGATTTAGCATATCTGGTGTGAGAAATTTCTAAGCAGCAAAGCATTCAAGAGGTGACTTAGGTGCTGCTAAAGGCATTCAGTTTTAAAGGGAAACAGAGCATAAAAGCTTGGAAAATTTGCAGTCTGACTATGTGATAGAAAAGAACATCCCATTTTCTGAGGAGAAATTCAAGCCGGCTGCAAAAATTTCCATAAGTAATGAGGAGCCGAATGTTAATCCCCAAAACCATGGAGAAAATGTCTCCAGGGCATGTCAGAGGTCTTCATGGCAGTCCCTCCCCACCACAGGCCTGGAGGCCTAGGAGGAAACAATGGTTTTGTGTGCCAGGCCCAGGGCCCCCTGCTGTGTGCAGCCTAGGGACTCAGCGCCTTGCATCCCAACTGCTCCAGCTGTGTCCAAAAGGAGCCAAAGTACAGCTCACGCCAGGGCTTCAGAAGGTGCAAGTGCCAAGCCTTGGCAGCTTCCATGTGGGGTTGAGCCTGTGGGTGCACAGAAGTTAAGAATTGAGGTTTGGGAACCTCCACTTAGACTTTAGAGGCTGTACGGATATGCCTGGATGTCCAGGAAGAAGTTTTCTGCAGGGGCAGGACCCTCACAGAGAACCTCTGCCAGGACAGTGCAGAAGAGAAATGTGGATTTGAAGCCCCCACAAAGAGTAATGACTGGGGGACTGCCTAATGAAACTGTGAGAAGAGGGCCACCATCCCTCCACCCCAGAATATTAAGTCCACTGGTAGTTTGCACTGTGCACCTGGAAAAGCCACAGACACTCAATGCCAGTCTGTAAAAGCAGCCAGGAGGGAGGCTGTACCCTGCAAAGCCACAGGGGCGGAGCTGCCCAAGACCATGGGAACCCACCTGTTGCAACAGCATGACCTGGATGTGAGACATGGAGTCAAAGGAGACCATTTTGGAGTTTTAAGATTTGACTGCCCCACTGGATTTTGGACTTAATGTAGTCCCATTATTTTGGCCAATTTCTCCAAGTTGAAATGGCTGTATTTACCCAATGCCTGTACCCTCACTGTACCTAGGAAGTAACTAACTTGCTTTTGACTTTACAGGCCCATAGGTGGAAGGGACTTGCCTTGTCTCAGATGAGACTTTGAACTGTGGACTTTTGAGTTAATGATGAGACTTTGCAGGACTGTTGTGAGAGCATGCTTGGTTTTGAATTGTGAGGACAGGAGATTTGGGAGCGGTCTGGGTGGAATCATATGGTTTGGCTGCGTCCCCGCCCAAATCTCTTCTTGAATTATAACTCCCACAATTCCCCCATGTTGTGTGAGGATCCTGGTGGGAGGTAATTGAGTCATGGGGGTGGGTCTTTCTTATGCTGTTGTCTTGATAGTGAATAAGTCTCACAAGTTCTGATGGTTTTAAAACAGGAGTTTCCCTGAACAAGCTCTCTTTCTTTTCCTGCTGCCATCCACATAACATATTACTTGTTCCTCCTTGCCTTCTGCCATGATTGTAAGGCCTTCCCAGCCATGTGGAACTGTAAGTCCATTAAACCTCTTTCTTTTGTAAATTGCCCAGTCTCTGGAAGGTCTTTATAAGCAGCATGAAAGCAGACTAATACAAATAATATTTTAAAATATGTAATACATAAAAAATCATAAACCACAGGCAAATGTGATTTATCCCTGGGATGTAAAGCTGGTTTTAACTTTAGAAAATTAATCAAGGTTGTACAGTCATGTTCACAGCAGCTTAACTCACAACAGCCAAGAGGTGAATGTAACCCAAGTGACCATCTCCAGATGAGTGCATAAGAAAAATCTGGTAACAATGGAATAAAATTCAGTCTTAGAGAAGGAAATTCTGACACATCCTACAACATGGATAAACCTTGGGAACTTCGTGCTCGCTTAAATAAGCCAGTCACAAAACGACAACTGGTTTAATCATTCTACTTGTATAAAGCACCTAAAATAGTCAAATTCACAGAAGCAAAGAGAGGAATGGTAGTTGCCAAGGGCTGGGAGGAGGGAGAATGAGGAATTATTGTTTAATAGACCCCAAGCTTCAGTCTAGGAAGATGAAAAAAGTTCTAGAGATAAATGGTGATATCGGTTGCACAGCAATGTGAATGTCCTCAATACCGCACTGTGCACTTAAAATGGTTAATGTGATCAATTTTATGCTATGTGTATTTCACCACAATTATGATAAGATAAAGAATTTTTGTAATAATTGGTTGGGCATGGTGGCTCACACCTGTAATCCCAACACTTCGGGAGGCCAAGGTGGTTGGATAGCTTGAGTCTAGGAGTTCGAGACTAGCCTGGGGAATGTGGTGAAACCCCATCTCTACAAAAAATACAAAAAAATAGCTGGGTGTGATGATGTGTGCCTGTAATCCCAGCTACTAGGGAAGCTGAGGTGGGAGGATTGATTGAGCCCATGAAGTCTAGACTGCAGTGAGCCATGATTGCCCCACTGTACTCCAGCCTGGGTGACAGAGCAAGACCCTGTCTCAAAAACATACATATACACATACATACATACATACGTACATAAATATAACAGAAAATTAATTAATGTAATACACTAAATAAACTAAAAAAAAACCATGTAGTCATCTCAGTAGGCATAGGAAAAGTGTTTGACCAAATTCAACATCCATTCTATATTTTTGCTTTTCTTTTTCTTTTTTTCTTTCTTTTTTTTTTTTTAAGACAGGGTCTCACTCTGTCACCCAGGCTAGAGTGCAGTGGCACAATCACAACTCACTGCAGCCTTGGCTTCTGAACTCAAGCAATCCTCCCACTTCAGCCTCGCAAGTAGCTAGGACTACAGGCACGTGACACCATGTACAGCTGATTTTTAAATTTTTTTGTAGATAGGCGGTCTCACCATGATGTCCAGGCTGGTCTGTAACTCCTGGTCTCAATTGATCCTCCTGCCTCAGCCTCCCATGAGCCACTGTGCCCAGCCTATTCTTGTTTTGTTTTGTTTTGAATGCGGAAGTTCAGGACAGGCCCTTTTGGAGCTCATAAATGTTGTCACCTGTCTCATGTCACCTCTCTGCTTCATGACCCTCATAGGCACAAGGCAGCAGCTGAACCTACAGCTGCTCCACCTTTCTCATGCTCCTCTGTCAGCTTCTCCCATACCTGAGACAGGTATGTGATTAGCTCTGTGAGGAAGGGTGCCAGCTTCTTCTGAAGGCCATCCACATTGTCAGGGTAGGAGGCATTGAGAATTGTCCGAGTTCCAGTCCCTTCTGTGGGTCCTGGATTCTCCTTGCTGTCCCCACTTTACATCCATCTACCCTTCCTGAAGACCCACCCTGGGGTCCTTAAGCTCCAGCATCAGACACCAAGGCCATTTGCAGCGATCGTCCAGCCAGCTCCCACCATGCCTCTGGCCAATCCCTCACCACGTATATGCACAGCAGCTCTGCTTCTCTCACCAAACCCTGACTGCTATAGACCAGAAGCAGGGGCTGTGGCAAAGTAACACCTTGTACACTTCTTGACTCGAAATACAAGGGGCAGAAGGGAGAGGGGCAAGGGTAGAGTCTAGACCACAGCTCTATTGCAGTTTCTGCAGGAAAGACAGATAGGGCAGGAGAAACAGTTTAGGACAGGCTGGTTTGAATAATTTCAGTGGGCTCTGAGCTACAAGGGTGGGCCCTTTGCTATCTCTAAGAATTAACTGACCTGCAGAGGGACACTGCATCCCCAGCAAGAAAGTGACTTTAAGACGCACAAACATTATAACATACAGAAAATGTAAAAATACAAATAATATAGCAAGTATGCTTTCTTTTCTCATGACTAAATACCTAGCAATGGAATAGTTGTGTTCTATGGTAGGTGTAGGTTTACCTTTTTTTTTTTTTTTTTTTTAGATGGAGTCTCGCTCTGTCGCCAGGCTGGAGTGCAGTGGCATGAATCTTGGCTCACTGCAACCTCCACCTCCTGGGTTGAAGTGATTCTCCTGCCTCAGCCTCCCAAATAGCTGGGACTACAGGCATGTGCCACCACGCCAAGCTAATTTTTGTATTTTTAGTAGAGATGGGGTTTCACCATGTTGGCCATGATGGTCTCCATCTCTCGACCTCATGATCCACTTGCCTCGGCCTCCCAAAGTGCTGGGATTACAGGCATGAGCCACTGCGCCTGGTCGGTGTATGTTTACCTTTTAAAGAATCTGCTAAATAATACTCCAAAGTAGCTGGACCCATGTCCTCTCCCATCACCAGGATCTCTGCACACTCACCAGCACCTGGTGTCTTAGTTTGTTTGTACTGCTATAAAGGAATATCTGAGGCTAGGTAATCTACAAAGAAAACATGTTCCTTGACTCATGGTCCTGGAAGTTGTACAAGACACATGGCACTAGCATCCGCATCAGGTGAGAGACTTGGACTACTTCCACTCATGGCAGAAGGTGAAGGCAGAAGGTGCCGATCACATGGTGAGAGAGAAGCAAGAGAAAAAGAAGGGAGGTGCCAGGCTCTTTTAAACAATCAGCTCTTACTGAAAGTGACAGAGGGAGAACTCACCCATTACCGAGAGGAAGGCACCAAGACATTAATGCAGGATTGACCCCATGACCCAAACACCTCCCACTAAGCCTGACCTCCAACACCGGGGATTAAATTTCATCATGAGATTTGGAAGAGACAAATATTTTAAACTGCATAATTTGGTATTGTCAGTCTTTTTCCTCTCAGCCATTCTAATGGGTGTGTAAATTAAATTGTGGTTTTAATTTGATTTCTCTAATCACTAATGGTGTTGAGTGTCTTTACATGTGCCTGCTTCCCATCTGTATACCTTATTTGGTAAATGTCTGTTCAAATCTTTGCACATTTAAAAAAAATTGGTTTATTTTCATTTTCTCTTCACTGAATTTTAAACGTTCTTTATACATTTTGGATATTTCTTCTTTATCACATACATGCGCTGCAAATATTTCTTCCCAGTCTGTGGACTATTTTTCCATTCAACTTTTTATTTTGGAATAAATTTAGATTTACAGCAAGTTTGCAACAAATAGCACAGAAAATCCCCGTATATCCTGTACCGGTTTCCCCTATTGCTAAATGTTATGTTACTGTAGCATATTTATCACAACTCATTAACCAACATTTAATACATTATGATGAACTAAAGTCTATGTTTTCTTCAGATGTCATTGATTTTTACCTAATGTCCTTTTCCATTTCTGGGATCCCATCCAGGATACCACATGACATTTAATCGTTTAATCATATGTCTCCACCTCCTCTAGCCTGTGACAGTTTCTTAGACTTTTCTTGTTTTTGATGACTTTGACAGTTTTGAGAAGTTCTGGTCAGTTTTCCTGTAGAACGTTCCTCGGTATGAGTTTGTCTAATGTTTTCATCATAGACTCGGGTCATGGTTTTTGGAAAGAAGACCACAGATGTAATGTCTTTTCTTGCTTTCTTGGGTATGGATATCCAATTGCTGAAAACACTATTCTTCTCTCCACTCAATTGCCTTTGCACCTTTGTAAAAACTTGGTTATTCATACAACTGTGTGTCTATTTCTGGACTTTCTACTCTGTTCCATTGATATATTTATGAAATATTTGATTACTATCCTTTGTAGGAGGTCTTGAAATGAGTCAGTGTTCGCTCTCTTTTTTTTCTTGTTTTCCATTGTTGTTTTTGCTGTTGTAGGTCCTTTACATTTCCATAAGAATTTTAGAATCAGTTTGCCAATTTGCACAAAAAAAAAGCCTGCTGGGATTTGGTTGGGATTGTATGGAATTTATAGATGAACTGGGAGAACTGACATCTTAAAAATTTTGAGTTTTCCAATTCATGAACATGTCTGTTTATTTAGGTCACTCATTAAAGTTTTGTAGTTTTTAATGTACAGTCTTTCACAACTTTTGTCAGATTTAGCCCTAAGTATTTCACATTTTTATGCTATTTTAAGTGGTATTTTCATTCCAGTTTTCAATGGTTCATTGCTACTACAGCTGACCCTTGAATAAAGCGAGGATTATGGACACCAACTTCGTGCAGTCAAAAATGAGCATAGAACTTTTGACTACCCTAAAACATAACTACAGTAGCCTACTGTTTGCTGGAAGCCTTGCCAATAACATAAACAGTCAATTAATAAATATTTTGTGTAATATTTGTATTATATGCTGTATTTTTCTTACAATAAAGTCTGCTAGAGAAAAGAAATTGTTAAAATTCATAAGGAAGAGAAAAGATCTTTACTGCTGGGCGCGGTGGCTCATGCCTGTAATCCCAGCACTTTGGGAGGCCGAGGCGGGCGGATCACCTGAGGTCAGGAGTTCGAGGCTAGCCTCAACATGGCGAAACCCCGTCTGTACTAAAAATACAAAAAATTAGCGAGGCGTGGTGGTGCATGCCTGTAATCCCAGCTACTTGGGCGGCTGAGGCAGGAGAACTGCTTGAACCTGGGAGGCGGAGGTTGTGGTGAGCCGAGATCGCTCCATTGCACTCCAGCCTGGGCAACAAGAGTTAAACTCCGTCTCAAAAAAAAAAAAAGAAAGAAAGAAAAAGAAAAGATCTTCACTATTCATTAAGTGAAAGTGCATCATCATAAAGGTCTCCATGCTCACTGTCTCCCATTGAGTGGAGGGGCGGGGGTGGGGGGAGGTTGGTCTTGCTGTTTCAGGAGTGGCAGAGGGGGAATTGGTGGAGGAGGTGGAAGGGGAAGCAGGAGAGACAGGCACACTCAGTTTAACTTCATGGAAATATATCATAATTACTGTCTGATAGTTTTGCTTTTTCAATTTTTTTTTTTTTTTTTTTGAGACGGAGTCTCGCTCTGTCGCCCAGGCTGGAGTGCGGTGGCGCGATCTCGGCTCACTGCAAGCTCCGCCTCCCGGGTTCACGCCATTCTCCTGCCTCAGCCTCTCCGAGTAGCTGGGACTATAGGCGCCCGCCACCACGCCCGGCTAGTTTTTTGTATTTTTTTTTTTTTTTAGTAGAGACGGGGTTTCACCGTGGTCTCGATCTCCTGACTTCATGATCCACCCGCCTAATGCTTGAGCTGGGCGCAGTGGCTCACACCTGTAATCCCAGCACTTTGGGAAGTTGAGGTGGGTGGATCATGAGGTCAGGTGTTTTGAGACCAGCCTGTTCAACACAGTAAAACCCCATCTCTACTAAAACTACAAAAAATTAGCCGGGCGTGGTGGCAGGCACCTGTAATCCCAGCTACTTAGGAGGCTGAGGCGGGAGAATCACTTGAACCTGGGAGGCAGAGGTTGCAGTAAGCCGAGATCGCACCACTGCACTCCAGCCCGGGTGACAGTGCAAGACTCTGTCTCAAAAAAATAAAATAAAAATAAATAAATAAATAAAAATGCTTGCATACAGTACTAATCCTTCTTCTACTATTTGCTTTAGTTTCAATGCCCGTATCATGGAAGAGTCCAAGTTGTAAAAGAAGTCAAAAGCAGTCTTAAATAATCAGAACCCTTCTGCAAGATTGTCTAATGTCAATTTGTTTTCTGACAGTGCTTCTTCTATATCTTCTTCCTCATTGTCTGGTACTGATTCAAAAGCACTCATCTCCATCAAGTCATCTTCTGTTAATTCCTCAGATGTGGTATCTATTAACTCTTGAATTTCTCCAAGATCTAGATATACAAACACTTTATGCCTATCTTTTTTTTTTTTTTTTTTTTTTTGGTGCCATATCCACAATCTCTTCCATGACTTCCTTGATAGGCTCTGTTGTAAATCCTGTGAACTCACACACAACATCTGGAATCTGGACACAGTTTTCTTCAGCACTAATGTATTGTTTGGGGCTTGATGGCTTTCACAGCTTTTTCTGTAACAACATGGGCCTCTTCAATGGTGTAATCCTTCTGGACTTTCACGATATTCTCCCTGTTGAGATTCTCTTCCATAGCGTTGACACCCCTTTCCATAGAAAACCGTATGTAATGAGCCTTAAAGTCCCTTATGACCCTTTGATCTAAGGGCTGAATTAGACATGTTGTGTTTGGGGGCAAGGAGGCCACTTTGGTGCTTTCATTGCAGAATCTATGGGGTTCTGGGTGGCCAGGGACATTGTCCAATATCAAAAGCAATTTAAAAGGAAGTCCCTTACTGGCAAGGTACTTTCTGACTTCAGGGAGAGAGCATTGGTTTTCACAGAACCAATACAGAAAAAGTGTTTTTGTTGTACAGGGCTATAACTATATATAACTATAATCTTATATGAGATTATAGTTACATAATCTCATATGAGATTATGTAACTATAATCTCATATGAGATTATGTAACTATAATCTCATATGAGATTATGTAACTAAATCTCATATGAGATTATAGTAACTAAATCTCATATGAGATTATAGTAACTAAATCTCATATGAGATTATAGTAACTAAATCTCATATGAGATTATAGTAACTATAATCTCATATGAGATTATAGTAACTATAATCTCATATGAGATTATAGTAACTAAATCTCATATGAGATTATAGTAACTATAATCTCATATGAGACTATGTAACTATAATCTCATATGAGACTATGTAACTATAATCTCATATGAGACTATGTAACTATAATCTCATATGAGACTATGTAACTATAATCTCATATGAGACTATGTAACTATAATCTCATATGAGATTATGTAACTATAATCTCATATGAGATTATATAACATATTTATATATTAAATATTAAATAAATATAAAAATATATTAAATAAATCTTATATTTATATAAGATTACATTTATACAATCTTGTGTAAGATTACATTTATACAATCTTGTGTAAGATTACATTTATACAATCTTGTGTAAGATTACATTTATACAATCTTGTATAAGATTACATTTATACAATCTTGTATAAGATTACATTTATACAATCTTGTATAAGATTATATAAACTTATATAAGATTAAATATAATCTATATTATATAAATATATTATATATAATATATTTATATTTATATATTATATATAATATAGAAATATAATATATTTCTATATTATAATGTATATATAATACATTATTATATATAATATATTATATTTCTATATTATATATATAATAATATATAATATATAAATACATTATAATATATATAATATATTATATTTCTATATTATATATAATATAGAAATATATTTTATATTATATATAATATATAAATATAAATCTATATTATATAAATATAATCTTATATGAGATTATATAAATGTAATCTCATATAAGATTATATAACTATATAAGATTATATAAATGTAATCTTATATAAGATTATATAAATATAAGATATGTATCTTATATAATCTATAAATATATATCTTATATAATCTATAAATATAAGATTATATTTATATAATCTTATAAATGTGAACGAATGAGTGGTCCGCTGGCCGAGTGGACCCGCGAACTCACCAGCGGACTTGTAAGCGAGCTCACCGCTCCCGCTCCAGTTCCCAAGCTCTTGGAGCACAAGAGTTACATTTCCCATAAGGCCCCGTGCGAGGGGCCGGCGCTCCAGCGGGGCATCCTGGGAAGCATAGTCCACGATCCATAAATCACTTTCTGGAGACCCGCCCTCGCCAACATGGCGGCGCCCAGTTGGGGCGGGTTCGTTTGCTTCGCGTTTTGGCCAGGGCGGGGGTCTGGGCTTTAGGCAGTAAGTGCGGCTGGCGGCCGGGGATCCTGGGAGGGACGTGGGAAGCGTAGGGACAGTGTTGGTGGCACAGTCTGAGGAGGGCGAGGCGAGAGGCGGCCCAGGCCTGCCTGAGGACGCGGCGCTCTCCTGGAGTCGGGGCAGTGGTCTCGGGCCACGGGGACCTCTGCCTTTTTGCGCCCCTGGGCCTGTGGTGGCTTGGAGGGCCTCGGCCGGCCGTAGGAGTTGGGAATTCAGGAATGCAGACAACGAGCTCAAGGCTAGACTCTCGAGTTGTGTTTTTTATAGTTTTCTTCCGAGGAAAAGAGAAATAATTGCATTTCAGCGCTTCCTGTCACTTGGTACCTATGCTAGGCGCTTTACGTTTCTCATCTCCAAGTGACCCTCCGCCACATTCGATGTGAAACCTTGGGGAAGTCACCTAGGCCCCCAGGGCTAACGATGGGATTAGTGGATACATATTGGAAGGCCTTTAGGCTTGATAATTTTAATGGCAGTCTCCCCCGCCCTCCGCCCCCTTCCCCCCTCCCTCCCCAGTGAACTAACTTCCGGCCCAACAGCTTCGGGACTATGTACTAAACTGCTCTGAAAAAAGTTAACTTGATCCGTTTAATTTAAATGTCATAATCTGGTATATAGTACTGAAGGGTGTGACAAGCAGAGATTTTAGTGAGTTGATTCTCAGAATCTAGGGTTGGCTTTGCCATACCGGCAGTGGATTAGTTGTGGTGACAGGTTTTCTTTTTTATAGTGATGTGAACGTGCCTTTTTAAAAACAGCTATTACTTATTGTGGGCCAAACCCTGTACACTAAGTGCCCTTCTTTCGTTATGCCATTTGATAGTTTAAATGACCCGAAGAGACAGATGGTATCCCATTTTACACATAAGAAAACAGATTAACATATCCAGGGTCACACAGGTAGTTAGGATCCTGATAGGGATGAAAAAAATCTAGATCTTGCTGCCTCCAAAACCCAACTACTGTACATGGAAACAGTAGTCCTGTGTTCTAAGAAACAACAGAATCGACTCCCAAGTGTAAGGTAGTGGGATTTGGGGAAAATTTATTTTAAAAATAAAAGCATTTATATGTCACTTTTTTAAAGGGTAGCATTTAGTTTCACAATGTTTGGGGACCTATTTGAAGAGGAGTATTCCACTGTGTCTAATAATCAGTATGGAAAAGGGAAGAAATTAAAGACTAAAGCTTTGGAGCCGCCTGCTCCTAGAGAATTCACCAATTTAAGCGGAATCAGAAATCAGGGTGGAACCTGTTACCTCAATTCCCTTCTTCAAACTCTTCATTTCACACCTGAATTCAGAGGTATGCTATGTTATGTACATTTGACTAGCAATATGTACCGTCTTCTTTACATGTAATTAATTATGCAGAATCACAAATAGACCAATTATCTTAAAGATATATTCTACAGTATGTGTTTATTGTTGCAAATGTAAGATACAAATTGGTAATTCCCTCTGCAGAGAAATGTGAAGCTTAATCTTAAATATATCCTGGGTGATGACAATAATGTTTAGTAAAAAAATAAAACAATATATATATTTTTAATTCCTATAATTTATAGTACAACATAGAGACAATTGTCATAAGTATCAGTCTTCATTATTGTTACACTGTTTGAGTTTTAAAATTTCTCCAAAATAACAAACACTTAAGCCAGAGTTATCCAACTAATTATATCTACCTTTTGGAGTGGGGAAGGGTGTCATATTATTTATATGGGTGCACAGTTGTTCATACGCATTTCTGAAATCCGGAAGGCTCACATGCTCATCTGATCTCACCTGAACTTGTTTGGCTTTAGAACCAGACCTGGTGTGAGGCTATTTACAGTTTTTAAGTTATCTCATGTGGGTGAATATTCATACATTCATTATAGGAATATTAATCTGCTGGATTAATGGAAACTGTCCCAGACCCTGCTGGGAATGTAACATTTTATATATATATAAAAATACTTTTTTCATATTATCTTTATAAACTCTGGAAATTCTGAATTCCAAAGACCCAGAGATTTTAGGTAAGGGATTGTGTGCAAGAAACAGACCCACAACCCAAATTAGCTAAATTTAAAAGGGGGGTTATTATAAGAATATAGGGGATCTCAGAAATCAACTGCAAGAAGCCAGCCTGACCTTACTGGACCCTTGATTTCTTGCCCCTGTTTCTATATATTTCTCCCATATCCCATCTCTGCAAACCAGCTTCCTCCACAAGGGTCCTAGGAGCTGTGTTCCCATGAGCTCAGTGTGAACATTACTTTGCCTTCATCTGGCCCTGATTGCGGTCCCCAGCACTACATGGCTTTGGAGCTCAGCTCTCCACAGTGTCTCCATATTAGGAGGACAGACAGCCTGACTCATCCTGTATCTGGTTTGCCATGTTCCTCTTCCCTACTACCACCACATTTATCAAATCTTTGTGGTTCTTCTGTTGCTTCTAAGCTTAGAAAGACTTCCTGCCTCCAGAGATTTAGTAAATATTTACCACTGTTACCTTCCCAGGAGCAATTTAATGGGTTGGATTGCATGTGGGATTTAAGTGGTACCTCTTAGCCTTGACTTGATCCCCTCCATAAAAATATCTCCCTGATGCAAGCAGTAATTCCACCAGTAGAAATTTCCAGCACTAATAAGTAGATCCCTAATAGGGATAACACTTTTCCAGGTTTTAATATAGTTGAAGTTAAAGGACAACTTGAAGTAGAAACGTAGCCTCAGAGGGACTGAGGAAGATGGTGAAGTGTAGGGCAGGTCATGGAGAGTACCATTAGGCAAGAGTAGTACTGAGAGTCCCAGGCCAGCGTCCTCTCCAGCAGAGGGGATTGCTGGCCAAGCACATGATTTGACATCTTAGTGCACAATGTGGACTGCTTGTATAGCTTAGCCTGAATCCTGATGCTAATTGACAGGGAGGTATAATTTGGAAAGGATAAGGACTGTCAGAGAACTGGGGGAGAAAAATTTTGGAATAGTATTTTAAATAATAGGGCTAGATTGGGTTCCATTGTACTCCATTACAATGTAGCTGAGAGTACTGGGAGATTATTATAAAAGTTTTTGTATGGTTTTATGCTTTAACTTGTAGATTTGTAGTTCATTTTTGCCCAGTCCCAGCACTTAGAAAGAATATAACATTCATTAACAGTAAGCACTAGGGTAGCAGTAGTTTTTCAATAGGGAGACACATTTATCCCATTCCTTGTATCCCTGGAGGATATAAGAGTTTCCCAGTAAGAGTTCCTACCTGGGCTCGGATACGGACTTCTCAAAAGATTCAGATATGCCCCATTGGGTGGCACATCACCTAGATGTTGGGTGATAAAGAAATTCTGGAGACTCACATGGGGTTGCCACCTTCTTTTTCCAGATAAGACCACTGTCATCTGTTACTTCCTTCAACATGGAAAAGATATTTTCACACCAAAAAAAAGGGCATCTCAGAGTAAAAGGGGATCCTTCCCACGAAAGGATGGTTGTTAGCCTTACATGTGGCAGGAAAACTGCAACACTACTGTATTTCCTAAGATTCCTTTCGGCTTTTGGGACCTGATGCCATAGACAGTGGGAAGCCGTGAAAGATTTCTGATGTTACTGTTTCTAGTTTTATGCATAAAGATTATTTTCCTTTCCTAGAATTAGGAAATGCTGAAGCCTTAGCATGACACTATTTTCTTAGAATCACTGGTTAAAAATGTTACAGGAAAGTAAAGTGTATAGAGTAAGGTATAAATACTGCCACAATCATATTTCTGAATCTACTTGATTTTACATAAAGGTGGTCTTGGCTTTCTGAAACAATTTTTTAAAATGAAATGATGTTGTTTGCATCTCTGATTCTACCTTTTTCTTTAGAAGCTCTATTTTCTCTTGGCCCAGAAGAGCTTGGTTTGTTTGAAGATAAGGATAAACCCGATGCAAAGGTATTACATCTATGATTTACTGGGGTGTTTTAGCGTATTCAGGAAATTTTTTTTAAAGAAGGAATTAAGTGACTTATTCACAAAGCAATAATTTTATTAATTATCAAACATGCTGTTTATTTTCAGAAAGTGACTTGGCCTATACCCTATGGGTAATGGAATTTTCCTTCTGAGAAAGAATCAGTTTTCCAAGTACAATACTGCTACTGCTTTATAAACATGTAACACTCTTTACTATGCTTATTCTTTCTTCTGGTGAAGGAAATATTTGCAGAACATCCACATTAGCTTCACCCAGAAGTCTATTTAAAGCATTTTTTTGCAACAATACCCACCTCTCCGCCCCACAAAAAAAATAGAGACTAGTATTCTTTCAATTTGGTACTCTGGAAATAAATTAAGTAATGAGTTAATTTATTATTTTGTTTGTTACTGTGGTGATATTTAAAGTGCAGATCTAATCATGTTCATCCCTGCTTAAACATAGCTCAAAAGTTTCTTATCATGTTCAGGCTCAAATTTGTACTCTAAGGAGTCTTTCATGATCTAGCCCAGTGCTTCTCAGGTTACCTGTGTGGCAAAGGACCTGTTTTTGTGTATTTCTTTTTATTCCCAATCTGTTGCAGATTAGCATTTTTCTAGTATATAATAAAAATGCCATGGGAATGTCAAATTGCCATTACAATTTCTAAATGCTTATTCTCCTTTCAATACTTAAAGTCTGGCCTACAGACCAGACTCTGAGCAACATTGCTCAGTCTGCCCCAGCCCTCACCACATCAAGTAAGGCAGGAACTCGCTTGGAGCCAAGAGAAAGTGAGGCAGGGTGTGCTGAGAACTCCAGAGCGAGATACAGTATTGTGCCTGGAAAATTTCTACAGAGGGGAAATTATGTGTATCAGAGATATTTTAGAGAAATAATGGACTATTAGAAGAGATTCAAACTACTGTCAATCTGTAATCAATTGAGTGGTTTATTAAGGCCTATTTGAGTTTTAATGTTTATCTGAACCATATCAAGGTAGAAAACTCCAAATAACTATTATTTTTTTAGATTGAATTATAATTTTCACAGAAGAACTGAATCATAATTAGTTTTTCCCTTATAATAGGATATTTATAAACTTTCTCCTGAATGAACTGGAAGATACAAAAAAGCTAGTATGCAGTTGTTTTCAAAAGCCTCAATCAACATTTAAAGAATTCATTTAGAAATATGTTTGTTTCTCATTCAGGTTCGAATCATCCCTTTACAGTTACAGCGCTTGTTTGCTCAGCTTCTGCTCTTAGACCAGGAAGCTGCATCCACAACAGACCTCACTGACAGCTTTGGGTGGACCAGTAATGAGGTACGAGGGTCAGCTCTCTAAGGAAGAGTTACCAGCAATAGAGGAAAGAATAAGACTGGTTTAATGTTACCTAACTTCCTTTAATTTTGTCTTAGGGTCTCAACATATTGTTTGAATGTTTCCTTCTCACATTAAAAAATTACAAGCCAGAAATATATATTTTTAGAACTTGCTGTATACAGGATTTTATGAATGGGTGTGATTTGGGGCTGGGGAGAAGATTAGAAAAACGGGGAGAAGTACAAGAGCTGATTTTTACAATTTCTACCCTAAGAGTCTTTATGTAGTCTAGTTGAGATACAACACCTATTACATGGAGATTACCTACCATTTATATAGAAAACTGTTGATCAGTTTTTTAGTCTTTGACCAACAATAATGGATCAATTACATTGTAAGTAAATTTTTAAAAATTCTGTGTTATGTGCTTTGTGTTTGAATCCACATGTTCTGATTTGAAGGTTTGCTTCAGTCAAAAAAGTGAAATGGTTCTTGGCAGGTCTTTTTATTCCTGTCCTGACTTTCTCCTGACCTTCTCCATTTCTTTATGAATCTTGTTGTATGTGGGCTTTCTCTCACTTTCCTGTTTGAGTTCTAAAAGGCATTCTACTGTATACAAACACTACACACTTGTCAGCAATGAGTAAAGGTGCTTGTTGCCAATATTGATGAGCTGTTATAGCTATACAAATCCAAACAAATCCCAGTCTACCATTTTTATATGGAATAGATGGATGTAATCCTGCAAAGACAGGTATAGGCAACTATCACAGAAGTTAAAGAGCAAATGATAGGAATACTGTTATATTGCCTTTAATGGTAAACTCTGAAGGGTGGTCTTCTAACCAGGAACACTCCTTAACTAGGTGATACTAACTATGTGATTAAGGAGGTAAGGCATGGACTTTGAAGCAAAATGGAGTAATAATACATTCCCTAAACAAGTATGTTAAATTTCTTGTGTAGGGCTGGTATTTGGCGTTAATCCCTTTAACAACAACAACAAAAAAAACACCGTATTGAGATATATTTACATGCCACAAAATTCACTCTTTTAAAGGGTACAGTTCAGTGGTGTTTTTTAGCATATTCACGGAGTTGTTCAACTATCACTACAATCAATTTTAGAAAATTTTTACCACGCCAAAAAGAAACTCCATACCCGTTAGCAGTAACTTTCCATCCCCCTCAACTCAGCCGCTGGCAACCACTGACCTCCTTTCTGTCTCTATGAATTTGCTATTCTGGACATTTCATAGAAATGGAGTGATCCAATAGGTGGTCTCATAACAGTCTTCTTTCACTTAAAGTACTGTTCTCAGGGTTCATTTATGTTGTAGTATGTGTCGATACTTCATTCCGTTTTATTGCCAAATGAGATTCTATTGGATGGATATGCCACATGTTTTTTTTTTTTTTTTTTTAATCTAGTCATTGATTGATAGATTTTTCTTTGTTTTTGATAATGAGCTTCACTAAGTTACTGGTTTCTTACTTCTTAATGCTGTGAATATTTTTTTTGTTTTTTGTCTAAATAAGGTCTTGCAGAAAACCCTCTAGGACTGGACCTGCAGTGGTAGGAGAAGGACTCTGTGGTATCTTTGCCAAGTGTAGGATTGTTTAGAAACAGCTTGAAAACTTCCACAAGTTTTCTATCCCATCATAGCCAGTGATATTAGATAAATTACATCCTTGAGGATCTTGTATTTTAAAAGGCAAGATAGAAATCCTCCAGCTTTCATCCACTTTATCTGCTGCTCTTCACACGAAACTTTTTTTTTTTTTGAGATGAGGGTCTCACTCTCTCACCAGCCTGGGGTGCAATGGCATGATCATAGCTCACTGCAGCCCTGGGTTCAGGGCGTCCTGCTGCCTCGGCCTCCCAGGTAGCTGAGATTTTAGGCATGAGCTATTGCTCTTGGTTGAAACTTATTTTTGATATTGTCTTCCCTTATCGCCTCTGCTTCTGAACTCTCCATTTGTTCCTCTCCTTCCTTTCTACTTTTTTTGTTGAAGTCAAAAGTGACATCCCTGTGCCAAGTCCTGGGGCCTCACTCTCCTGGCTCTCCCCACAGCTGCTCTTCCTCCTCTTCTCCACTTCTCAGTCTTGGCGTGCCCCTTGGTTTGGTTATAAATTTTTCTTAAGCAGAAGTTCACACACAACTGCGTGACTCATAATGGATTAAAGCAAGTTCCATCAGGATTTTTTTCTCAGTAACACCGTGTTAGTCTTGTTTTAGTTGTTTTTACCTCAAAGCAGTACATTCTAGTTCTTTTCTATTGTTGATGATTCAGACTATTGACATGTGCTCTGATCTCAGTGAGGTGTTCCTGTGCAGACACTGCCAGCTCTTAGACACTGGTCTGTGCCTGGTATATCCCTCTCTGCTTTCTGTGGCATGGCCATGTGTATGGTTTCCCACAAGAATAAATGCACATTCTGGGTGTCAAAGGAATTGAGTTATATGTACACACTGAACACAGCCTGTTCGTATTTTCGTTTTTTTAGTATAAATAAAAATAGGTGGTAATCTCTTAACCAGCTCAGCTTGTTTTGCTGAGTCATTCTTATATTTGATCTTCGGATTGCTTGATAAATCTTGAGTTTTTATTGACTAGTGTTTGTTTTTTTAATGTTTTAAAAAATCTGAAGCCCAGAATTACATCTAAAAGTTACCTGTTTTGTAGGAAATGAGGCAACATGATGTGCAGGAACTGAATCGAATCCTCTTCAGCGCTTTGGAAACTTCTTTAGTTGGGACCTCCGGTCATGACCTCATCAATCGTCTGTATCATGGAACCATTGTTAACCAGATTGTTTGTAAGAATGTAAGAACGTCAGCGAGAGGCAGGTAAATATGCACAGTATTTTAGTAATAAGTTATGTTGTAAATTATAATCCATGTAATTAAATGTATGATGTATAATGCCACACAAGGATTAAAGTGTTTATTACTAAAAGTAATTTATTGAGTTTTTTTTCTTCTAACTATACCTAAATCATGAGCCTATAATCCAGATTTCTCCATGTAGATTGAAAGAAGCAAATATCTTGAAACTTAATCTTTTATTCAGTACCCTAATATTTGGAAAATAGATTTGGGGGATATTTACAAATAGAAGACTGTGGCCTCATGTGAGAAGCCAGTGTGATCATGGTTGGAATATTATAAAGAAAGTTAATTAGGGAGGTAATAAAAATAGATAATACTGAGGACCAAGGAGTGTTTAATTTGACAAACATCTGTAATCAAATATTGGATTTAGTTTATTAATATTCTTCAGAAAGTTCATTTATATATGTGTGCTTGTGTTTATATATTACATATAAAGCTATTGTAATCCTGTGTTAGTTAGTATAACCTTCAGTTCTTTGTAATGACACATATTGCCCATTTAATCAAATTGGAAATTTGCTCATGTAAATATAATCCTGTTTGCCCTACAAATCTTATATAGTCAATTATCACTGAATTCATCACTGATCCTTTAATAAAAGGCTGCTTTTGTTATTTATGCCAAGGAAGTTTGTGTATTTATATGAGGACAAAATTACCATTTTCTTTTTTTTTTTTTTTTTTTTTGAGATGGAGTCTTGCTTTGTCGCCCAGGCTGGAGTGCAGTGGCACGATCTCGGCTCACTGCAAGCTCCACCTCCCGGGTTCACGCCATTCTCCTGCCTCAGCCTCCCGAGTAGTTGGGACTACAGGTGCCCGCCACCATGCCTGGCTAATTTTTTGTATTTTTTTAGTAGAGACGGGGTTTCACCATGTTAGCCAGGATGGTCTCGATCTCCTGACCTCGTGGTCTGCCCACCTCGGCCTCCCAAAGTGCTGGGATTACAGGCATGAGCCACCGCGCCTGGCCCAAAATTACCATTTTCAAATGTGTTAATTGCTTTTTTGAAAATAGATGTGTATATAAAATATGTGATTTTCAGGATGCTGAGGCAGGAGAATCACTTGAACCCAGGAGGTGGAGGTTACAGTGACCCGAGATTGCACCACTGCGCTCCAGCCTGGTGACAGAGCAAGGCTCCGTCTCAAAAAAAAAAAAAAGTGATTTTTTAAGTTTGGAAATAATTAAGATGTTGTGTGTGTCTTTGAATTACTACATGCTTGACTTAACTATGATGTAGTAAATCAGAGTATTTTCAAAACAACGTATGTAAGGCCATTATAAATTAAAGACATTAACTTTTCACATATATATTATAAACCATATACTGTATAAATGTTACTTTTAGTACTTAAAATCTTCATGAGTTAAGAAGCGCCCTATTTTCTTTTTTTTTTTTTTTTTTTTTTTTTTTGAGACAGAGTCTTGCTGTCGCCCAGGTTGGGGTGCAGTGGCTCAATCTCGGCTCACTGCAGGCTCCGTCCCCCGGGGTTCACGCCATTCTCCTGCCTCAGCCTCCCGAGTAGCTGGACTACAGGCGCCCGCCACCTCATCCGGCTAATTTTTTGTATTTTTAGTAGAGATGGGGTTTCACCGTGTTAGCCAGGATGGTCTCGATCTCCTGACCTCGTGATCCTCCCGCCTTGGCCTCCCAAAGTGCTGGGTTTACAGGCGTGAGCCACCGCACCCGGCCGTGCCCTATTTTCATTCCCCAAAATCTCTTAAAATAAAGCTGTTGCACACACATACAGAGCTATAAATATGAATTAAACTTGCCGAATTGTAAGTGCTTATTACTAGACTTATATGATTCAAATGTAGTTACAGCAGATTTCATAAACCCTCTTTTTCCAAACTATTCTCTTGAATTTTCATAGGAAGACCTTCTTATCCTAGCTTAATGTAATTCTTTTTTTGAGATGGAGTCTCACTCTGTTGCCCAGGCTGGAGTGCAGTGGCGCAATCTCGGCTCACTGCGACCTCCACCTCCCAGGTTCAAGCAATTCTCCTGCCTCAGCCTCCCAAGTAGCTGGGACTACAGGCATGCGCCACCACACCCAGCTAATTTTTTTGTATTTTTAGTAGAGATAGGGTTTCACCATATTGACCAGGCTGTTCATATAATTTTTTTTCTTATAACTTCTTTAGTATATCTTAAGGCAACCCTAGCAAAAGAAAATAAAGAAATGGAGTTTACATTAGAAAATTCAACCCTGCCCTTGCTCTTATAGTCTAGAGTCTAAAACAGTACTGTATACCTGTATATATGCACTTCTGAATTCAGATAGGTGTCTTATTGTGGTTTATATTTCCTCATAAAACAGATTTATTGTATCTGTAGTAAATTCATAAACTTTTCTTACTTTTTTCTGATATATTTTAAGCTAAATTATAGTTTGATTTCAAAAGAAGGATAATTTAGTGTTATGAACTTCACAACATCTAATCAGGAGATCTACATCTTTATTTGTAATGTTTTAGAAAACATGTATCTGATTATTCCCAATATATATGTGAGTTGATGATGTTTGTAAACCTCTGAAATTGTTTTTTCAATATTGTATTCATGTCTATTTCAGGAAGACTTCTTAGATCTAACAGTAGCAGTCAAAAATGTATCTGGTTTGGAAGATGCTCTCTGGAACATGTATGTAGAAGAGGAAGTTTTTGATTGTGACAACTTGTACCACTGTGGAACTTGTGACAGGCTGGTTAAAGCAGCAAAGGTAAGACAGATACCTGCTTTTTCCCAGGGTCCCCACTTTGTAGTTAGTACAAGTCAACTTGTTAGAAAAAGTCTCGAGGATATACTTGAAGCTGTTGACACTAAGGATTGAAAAGATATTTACATCATTATCTGTATTTTAATTTTTTACAATAATGAATTTTTAAGGCTTTCAACCCAACAGTTCACCCAACTTCCTTCTCTCCAGGGAAAACTTTATTTGTACCTCAGTGTTTCATAAGTATCCCTCCTTTTGCAATTACTGTTGTGAAAAAAGATGTATATATTTTTATTTCTGCCAACTGAGAAGCTTGTTGAGCTTTGCTTTCTTGTTTACTACTATGAAAATAGATGGCTGTCTTCATTTTCTTAATATACAGTTATTTTATAATCTTGACATATGTTCTTCCTCAATCTGGCAAATCCAATATAGCCTTACCTCCTCCCCCAGGTGGAGTACTTAATTTGCTAATTAAGGAATTTAAACAGAATACTTCTGGTTTTCTTTCTGTACAGTCAAGCAAAATATAAGACAAAAGAAAGTCAGGACTAAAGCAACTGATATCTTTTGCCATGTGAGAGCTAAGAGAGAAAGTAAAACAAAGTAACAAACATAGAATTCTGACATTTCTCAAATTTATTCATCACATTCATATATCAGTAGCCATTCATGTAGTATAATTCATAGTTATTTTCCATTCCAGGAAAGAAGAGATACTTTGATAAGAGGAGAAATGAGAGCAACTACTGTTTAGCTTAGTGGAACACCTCCCGGTGTTATTTTCATGCATCTTAAGTTTTGCACATTCCAGCTCCTTTCTAATATGGCAGGGATTTATTATATCAGCACTTTGACATTTCTGAAAATCCCTCTGCCACATATTGGTGTTTTATCCCAGTACTGATGTGAGGTCTCTCTCTGTGCTTTACTGGCTAAGCCCTTTGGGTCCAGGATATCTATTTGTTCTAAGGGAGACTGACATCTGAATAACTCTTTTTGGAGGACAGATTTTAAAAAATGTTTGTGGGTTTTTTTCCCACTTTATCTTCTAGCAGCCATTCATTTATATTTCCTTTTCACAATTCCCTGTGATTTCTCACTATGGAATTGTTCTTTAATGTATTTCACACACTTAATTTCCACCAAAAGCATTACCAATGCTAGTTAATTGCTAAGTACTAGTAATTCATTAACATTAATATAAAAATGATTATTATAGATAAATATATCTATGTCTATGTATGTATATTAATACCATTTCCTCTGGCCTGGATGTGCTGTCTCTAACCTTCTCTGGGCCTTCCTTCTCAGCTTCTTGTACCTATGGCCATATGGCATCAACCCTGCTGCTGTCGTTATTATCTGCAGTGGTACATTCCCACTGCTGTGGGTGATGTGATGAGCTGTTCATAAAACATCATCAGCTTGAGCTCAGTTCACTCAGTGGGTTACTGAACATTGTCTTAAACAGCTACCACAAGAGACATATTTATGTGGTCACTTCATTAGGACAGAGGTAGCACTATTCCTATAGCTGACAATTATTGAATTTTTCCAACAAATAAAATGAGCATTGATTTAGATAATACACAATACTGATTTTGTATCCTGGAGATTATAGATGAAACTATAATAAAAACCTTAAACCCTATGCCTATAGGTTTCACGGGAAGATTGAATTTTATACGTTTCACCTGTATTCCATCCAGTTTTTGCCCCTTCATCAAACCCAAAGAGAGAGGTTTATCATTTGCTTATTATTTTTGTATTTCACTTTGGTGTATAAACTTCAAAGTTTGGAATAGTGTTGGAAAGATACCTACACATTCAGCTTTTGGTTAGACTTCATGTTACTTTACAAAATAAGAACCTTTGCTAAACAAATGCAGTTTTTAAATATACCTTTTATCAAATTTCTTTAATTCTTTCTCAGTGGAAGTTTTTTGATCTTGATACTTTTAAATTTATATTCTATTCTATGCATTGGATTTGTTGCATTCTAAGTTTATGTACTGCTAAATAAATGAGATTTTCTTGTCCTAAGCAGTCTTTTCTCAGCCACATTATAGTTAGTTACTCAGTTTTTTTAGATGCATTTTAGAGCTTGTTTGAAAATCTACCGTGTTGTTATATTGCTGGGTTTTTTCTTTTTGTTTTTCTTCATTCAATTTTTTTTTTTTTACCCACTACATTTGTGGAACTGTTTTTTTTTTTAAAATATATTTTTAGCACTGTAGATATATTTGATTATGGGTAATTTTATATATCAGGGAGATTTTTTTCTCCTCACAGACCAATAATCCAAGAGGTGGCACAGCTGATACTCTTAAAAACAGCTTAATCCCAGTCAATAGATTTTAGCCCTTGGGGAAGTTAGAGGCCTTTTGGCAAATCTCATGAAAGCATGAATCTTCTCCTCAGAAAAATACATATGCACAACAATTTTTGTATCATTTCAGATCCTTAAAACAGGTTCCTAGGTCCCAGGTTAAGAGCTCCAGTTCTTCACTGATTAAAAAGAACTGTAGACCTGCCAGGTAAAGTGGCGACACCAAGGATGAAGGTGAAAGCCAGAAATTGGGCAGGAAATAGGCACCACTCATCAAATAGTATTTCAGGATATCAACACTTAAAGATAAAACTGGCTTGTAAATTATTAGTTGTAAGCACAAATGAGTGCTCCACCTTTAGACTCATAAAATAGATGAGTTGACATCGAGTTATGTTGAATCCATGGTAATGAGTTTACGTAATATTTCTCTAGAACTGTGTCTAGGTTGTTTTTTCAGACCTTAAGAAACATTATGTATCCTTTTATATAACCCTGTTTTAAAAAGCTTTGTAAATTTTTCTTTTAACAGTCGGCCAAATTACGTAAGCTGCCTCCTTTTCTTACTGTTTCATTACTAAGATTTAATTTTGATTTTTGTGAAATGCGAACGCTACAAGGAAACTAGCTGTTACACATTCCCTCTCCGGATCAATCTCAAGCCCTTTTGTGAACAGGTTTGAACTATTTTATTTTAAAATTCTTTCTTTTCCCCCTGTCAAGATTGAATCTATTATGACCTGATTTTCAGTTGGTTTATTGTGAGAATCTCTAAACCTTGCACTATTGACATTTTGAGTTAAATTATTCTTGTTGTGGGAGACTGTCTCATGCATTAGGGTGTTAGCAGCATCCCTGCCCTCTACCTATTGGATGACAGTAGCATCCTCACTCCCCCTCCCTCAGTTGTGACAACCAAAACTGTCTTCAGACAAAGCCAAGTATGCTCCTGGAGGACGGCATGGGCAAGATTGACCCTGTTCGGGAACCACTGATTTATTTAGAGTCATTTTGATTCCAAAGTATAGAGTTGTTCCCAGTTCTTTTTATAAAACCCTTCTTTAAAATATTTGAAATGAAAATTTATGAACAAAATTAGAAGTTACCCTGCATTTAGAAAACTTACCATTAATTGGTACCACTAATTTGGATTTAGTTTATTACATGTAATAATGAATTTATGCATCTAGAAAGTCAAGAAGCAAATGGGAAATTCACTAGTCTAGAATCTGTAATCCTTAAGACATAGGGAAAGAAAAGGTTTTGAAAACAAATTAATTACAAAATCAACCTACTTTATAAGCCATTTAAAAATGTTTTCTATAACATTGCTGTACACGCCAAGGTCTGGTGAAAAGAGTAATTATTTTTTATCACAAATCATTCTTATATGTTTATTCAGAATACAATAGAACATTTATTAGCTAGCTATTGAGTTTCTGTGTAAAAAAGTAATCTTTTTCTAAACATTCTTAAATTCAGGGTCTTCACACATGGGCCTTCCTTTACTTCAAGCCAAATTGCTGAACTTTTTGGGGTTTTTTTTGTTGTTTGAATTACCACTCAAAGGTTCTAATATTCTATTGCCCTGAGGCTATTATTGACATACCAAATAAATAATTTTCCCAGAGTTAGTTAATATAATTGTTTCTTGTTTTATAAAAGATAGTTTGTCACATGATTTAACATACTTTGATGTACAAAACTGAAATAAGTGAAGAAAATTGAGCACTTATCTAGGAAGTCCACATTCATTTTACTTTTGGATTTCTGTATTAATGGAAAAAAGTCACTTGGCATCTTTGGTCACCTTGTCTTTTGCCTGTACTAGACATTTTAAAATGCTGCCCACTTAAAAAGTTTAATATTTTAAGCAAATAAATTCTTTAAAATAACTGACACCCGTCAAGTGGCCACCATATGTACATCTGAACATCACAGATGAGCACTGACTGAGTTTTAGACGTCAAAGCCAGAAGAGAGCTTATATCGTGTAGTTTTAGATCCTCAGATGTGGAAAAGGTTTCTTTTTCTTCTGCATCAGAAATTTAAATAAACATCTTTAAAGTACCTCTTAATCTAAAGTAGCTTTTCATTTTATTTTGTTCTAATTGCTAGTGTAGGAGTACATCTGTTTGATCATTCATGATTATGGAGCATATTATTATAGAAAATGTTGATCATAGAATTAATAAAACAAGAAAAGAACCTCTTCCACTAAACTGCCTCTAAACAAAAACAGCTGATAGTCATAATTACTAAGTTCCTATTCTATACAGAGGACTGTAGTGTCAGGAGGGGTGACAGTTGATCTGGCTTTGACTTTGAGGCACATGACAACCTGGGACTATTTCAACTAGATATATATCAATTAAAAAAAAGGGGATGCATTTTAAAAGAAGAGTGCATCTATAAAGCAGCATAAATAGATATTGTACGAAGATGGGTTTCTCTTGCTAAAAATCTCTACAACAGACTCACTGATAGGGGTAACATATTTCATTGTCAATTATTGGCTTACCTGATCTTAGCCAAAGTACATAAAAAGTAATGTATTTTTCAGGTACATGTGTTCATGGGCAACTAAGAGGCATAATTTGATTGGTGTAGTGTGACTGGCCATTAGATCAATTAATTTAAAAATTTCACATTTAAAGCCAATTACTTGAATTCATCTTTACTCTTAAATAACAGTGAAGTTTCTTATTAATTTCAGTAGTTGAAATTATTTTTTCTGTTTATTATTATCAGAATTTTATGAAAACTATATCAGTATTTTTGTTTTTTTTCTTTTAGAGTGAATTGGATGACTTAGAATATATATATGACCTCTTCTCAGTTATTATACACAAAGGTGGCTGCTACGGAGGCCATTACCATGTATATATTAAAGATGTTGATCATTTGGGAAACTGGCAGTTTCAAGTACGTATAGAAATTCGTTTAGAAATATCTTTGCAATTTCTTTTCTATTCCTATTGTTTTGTTGAGGATATTTTACCATTTATTATATATCCACTCTATAGAAAACTTTGATAGGCACTGAAAGTTAATACAGATACAAGTTTTAAATTTTTATTTCTATTTTTCTATTTTTTTATTTATTTTTATTTTATTATTATACTTTAGGTTTTAGGGTACATGTGCACAATGTGCAGGTTTGTTACATATGTATCCATGTGCCGTGTTGTTTTTCTGCACCCATTAACTCGTCATTTAGCATTAGGTATATCTCCTAATGCTGTCCCTCCCCCATCCCCCTACCCCACAACAGTCCCCGGAGTGTGATGTTCCCCTTCCTGTGTCCATGAGTTCTCATTGTTCAGTTCCCACCTATGAGTGAGAACATGCGGTGTTTGGTTTTTTGTCCTTGCGACAGTTTACTGAGAATGATGTTTTCCAGTTTCATCCACGTCCCTACAAAGGACATGAACTCATCATTTTTTATGGCTGCATAGTATTCCATGGTGTATATGTGCCACATTTTCTTAATCCAGTCTATCGTTGTTGGACATTTGGGTTGGTTCCAAGTCTTTGCTATTGTGAATAGTGCCGCAATAAACATAATTTCTAAATAATTTCACACATACAGAAAAATTACCAGAATAGTAAAAACACCTCCTGTATACCCTTTACCTAGATTCTCTGATTGTTAGCATTTTGCCACATTTGTGCATGTGCATACACAGACACACGTTATTAACGTTATCATTATTAGTGCGAACCATTTGAAATTAAGTTGAAGACACCAGGTCCCTTTACCACGAAATACTTCAGTGTTTATCTTCTAAAACCAAGGATATTATCTTACATGAGCATTGATTAAAGTAAGGAACTTCTAACATTGATATAATATTGTTGTCTAATAGTTATGTTCAGATTCCACCAGTTTTCCAGTTCACATCTTTCATGGCAATGTTTCCCCCACTCTTAGTGTCAAATCCAGTGTCAGGCATGGTATTTAGTTAGCTAACTCTCCTGTAATCTGGAACCATTCCTTAGCTATACAGTTACTCCATTATCATAAAGAGACAGCACAATTCCTATAGCTGACAATTATTGAATTTTTTCTGAAAAATAAAATGAGTATTGGTTTAGATAACACACAATATTAATTTTGTATCCTGCAGATGGCGGGTGAACATGTGATAAAAACAATAAATCTCATGTCTATAGCTTTCACAATAGAATTTAAAACCAGGGTGAATTTTGTCCTGTTTATTATATGTAGTTATGTCTTTCATGGTTGCTCTTTGAAACAGTGCTCAATAACCACTGATTGAATTACATTTAAAACTTTGATCTTCCTAGAATGGTTTCCTATGAGAGGTATAAGAAGGATTTTTTTCCACTTGAAAAAATTACGTATTTCTATTTATTGAGTAATAAGTTTTTCTCTACCAATCTACTGTGCCAGTTCTGTTATGTCTACTGTTCATTTTTGTGTGAGTCTGTTTTTCAGCTCTCTATTCTATTCCATTGTTCTTTTTTTCTATTCCTGGGCAAATACCACATTGTCAATTTCCATAGCTTTGTAATAAGTCTTGATCTCTGGTAGGACAAGTCCCTGCATGCTGTCATTCTTCAGGAGTGTGGGACGTGTCTTCATTTTTTATGCTTCCGTGTACATTTCTAGAATCACCTTGTCAGTAATCTCACAGATGCACATGTGTGTGCACATACACATATACACACACATACTCAGTGGGATTTCCTGTCTTCATGTGTGCACAAGATATACCTTTTCATTTTCTAAAGTCCCTTTAATGTCTTATTAAAAAGTTTTATAATATTTCTCAAAAAAAGAATTTGCAGATGTTCTGAGGGAAAGTGCTAACCGGTGTCTAGTTCCTAGAAAATTATAATCTATTACACATCAACCCCAGACACAGTAAAACGTCTATGAGTAAGTCACAAACCGTTATATTAGGATGTAAAATGCTTAAAGCATAGCTTCCTGTTATCAGAAAGTTAACGCTGTTGTTGACGAATACTTGCTCCACATTTACTTGTAATACGGCATCTCGTGGTGCCAGCAGTATCCAAGATGCACAGTCCCTTTGATGACACTCAGCCATCTTTTCAAAATGTTCATCTGTGTTTCTGACGTTCTATCAGTCGTATTTGGAACGTATTGAGAGATATGTTCTGTAAAGTTTGGATATGAAAAAAGTCAAACTGTGTTCTACCAGGAACATGTTTACCAGGGAGATGATCTATGCCTAAATTTTGTGTTTTCTGGAGTGTTTGTGGCTGGTGTATTGAAATGCAGCTTTCTTTAGTATGTTGATTTTATATACTAAAATACATAAAATATTAAACAATTTATATACTAACAACCAATAATCTTGCTAAACACTCTTATGTTGAAATCATCTATGGAAAAAGACAGTTTTGTTTTACCTGTCCAAATCCTTTGTCTTCCATTTCTTTTGCTTACTGCAGTGAATGGGACTCCCATTCTG
>NW_022097693.1:0-4857 GCF_006542625.1 Nomascus leucogenys
TGAAAAGTAAGGTTCAAATCCGTTAGTTGAATGCACAGAACAGAGAGAAGTTTCACAATAGCTTCTGTGTACTTTTTATGTGAACTTTCTCCTTTTTCCACTATATTACTCTTAGCGCCCTGAATGTCCACTTGTATTTTCTACAGAAAGAGGGTTTCAGAACTGCTCAATCAAAACTGAGGTTCAACTCTGTTAGCTGAATGCACAGAACAGTAAGAAGTTTCACAGATTTCTTCTGTGCAGTTTTTATTTGAAAATATTCCTTTTCCACTATAGGCCTCTTAGCGCCCTGAATGTCCAATTGCATTTTCTACAGAAAGAGGGTTTCAGAACTGCTCAATCAAAAGTAAGGTTCAACTCTGTTAGTTGAAAGCACAGAACAGAAAGAAGTTTCACAGAATGCTTCTGTGTAGTTTTTATTTGAAGGTATTACTTTTTCCGCTATAGGCCTCTTAGCGCTCCGAAGGTCCACTTGCATTTTCTACAGAAAGAGTGTTTCAGAACTGTTCAATCAAAATTAAGGTTCAACTGTGTTAGTTTAAAGAACAGAACCGTAAGAAGTTTCACAGATTGCTTCTGTGTAGTTTTTATTTGAAGGTATTCCTTTTTCCACCATAGGCCTCTTAGCGCCCTGAATGTCCACTTGCATTTTCTACAGAAAGGGTGTTTCAGAACTGCTCAATCAAAAGTAAGGTTGAACTCTGTTAGTTGAATGCACAGAACTGTAAGAAGTTTCACAGATAGCTTCTTTGTAGTTTTTATTTGAACATATACCTTTTTCAACTATAGGCCTCTTAGCGCCCTGAATGTTCACTTGCATTTTCTGCAGAAAGAGTGTTTCATAACTGCTCAATATAAACTAAGGTTCAACTCTGTTAGTTGAATGCACAGAACAGTAAAAAGTTTCACAGATTGCTTCTGTGTAGTTTTTATTTGAACATATTCATTTTTCCGCTATAGGACTCTTAGCGCCCTGAATGTTCACTTGCATTTTCTACAGAAAGAGTGTTTCAGAACTGCTCAATAATAACTAAGGTTCAACTCTGTTAGTTGAATGCACAGAACAGTAAGAAGTTTCACAGATTGCTTCTGTGTGGTTTTTATTTGAAGATATTCCTTTTCCCACTATAGGCCTCTCAGCGCCCTGAATGTCCACTTGCATTTTCTACAGAAAGAGTGTTTCAGAACTGCTCAATAAAAACTACCGTTCAACTATGTTAGTTGAATGAACAGAACAGTAAGAAGTTTCGCAGGTTGCTTCTGTGCAGTTTTTATTTGAAAATATTCCTTTTTCCACTATAGGCCTCTTAGCTCCCTGAATGTCCAATTGCATTTTCTATAGAAAGGGTGTTTCAGAAGTGCTCAATCAAAAGTAAGGTTCAACTCTGTTAGATGAATGCAAAGAACAGAAAGAAATTTCACAGAATGCTTCTGTGAAGTTTGTATTTGAAGGTATTACTTTTTCCGCTGTAGGCCTCTTAGCGCTCCGAAGGTCCACTTGCATTTTCTACAGAAAGAGTGTTTCAGAACTTCTCAATCAAAAGTAAGGTTCAAATCCGTTAGTTGAATGCACAGAACAGAGAGAAGTTTCACAGATAGCTTCTGTGTAGTTTTTATGTGAACTTTTTCCTTTTTCCACTATAGTACTCTTAGCGCCCTGAATGTCCACTTGTATTTTCTACAGAAAGAGGGTTTCAGAACTGCTCAATCAAAACTGAGGTTCAACTCTGTTAGCTGAATGCACAGAACAGTAAGAAGTTTCACAGATTTCTTCTGTGCAGTTTTTATTTGAAAATATTCCTTTTCCACTATAGGCCTCTTAGCGCCCTGAATGTCCAATTGCATTTTCTACAGAAAGAGGGTTTCAGAACTGCTCAATCAAAAGTAAGGTTAAACTCTGTTAGTTGAAAGCACAGAACAGAAAGAAGTTTCACAGAATGCTTCTGTGTAGTTTTTATTTGAAGGTATTACTTTTTCCGCTATAGGCCTCTTAGCGCTCCGAAGGTCCACTTGCATTTTCTACAGAAAGAGTGTTTCAGAACTGTTCAATCAAAATTAAGGTTCAACTGTGTTAGTTTAAAGAACAGAACCGTAAGAAGTTTCACAGATTGCTTCTGTGTAGTTTTTATTTGAAGGTATTCCTTTTTCCACCATAGGCCTCTTAGCGCCCTGAATGTCCACTTGCATTTTCTACAGAAAGGGTGTTTCAGAACTGCTCAATCAAAAGTAAGGTTGAACTCTGTTAGTTGAATGCACAGAACTGTAAGAAGTTTCACAGATAGCTTCTTTGTAGTTTTTATTTGAACATATACCTTTTTCAACTATAGGCCTCTTAGCGCCCTGAATGTTCACTTGCATTTTCTGCAGAAAGAGTGTTTCATAACTGCTCAATATAAACTAAGGTTCAACTCTGTTAGTTGAATGCACAGAACAGTAAAAAGTTTCACAGATTGCTTCTGTGTAGTTTTTATTTGAACATATTCATTTTTCCGCTATAGGACTCTTAGCGCCCTGAATGTTCACTTGCATTTTCTACAGAAAGAGTGTTTCAGAACTGCTCAATAATAACTAAGGTTCAACTCGGTTAGTTGAATGCACAGAACAGTAAGAAGTTTCACAGATTGCTTCTGTGTGGTTTTTATTTGAAGATATTCCTTTTCCCACTATAGGCCTCTCAGCGCCCTGAATGTCCACTTGCATTTTCTACAGAAAGAGTGTTTCAGACTGCTTGTCTAAAACTACCGTTCAACTATGTTAGTTGAATGAACAGAACAGTAAGAAGTTTCGCAGTTGCTTCTGTGCAGTTTTTATTTGAAAATATTCCTTTTTCCACTATAGGCCTCTTAGCTCCCTGAATGTCCAATTGCATTTTCTATAGAAAGGGTGTTTCAGAAGTGCTCAATCAAAAGTAAGGTTCAACTCTGTTAGATGAATGCAAAGAACAGAAAGAAATTTCACAGAATGCTTCTGTGAAGTTTGTATTTGAAGGTATTACTTTTTCCGCTGTAGGCCTCTTAGCGCTCCGAAGGTCCACTTGCATTTTCTACAGAAAGAGTGTTTCAGAACTTCTCAATCAAAAGTAAGGTTCAAATCCGTTAGTTGAATGCACAGAACAGAGAGAAGTTTCACAGATAGCTTCTGTGTAGTTTTTATGTGAACTTTTTCCTTTTTCCACTATAGTACTCTTAGCGCCCTGAATGTCCACTTGTATTTTCTACAGAAAGAGGGTTTCAGAACTGCTCAATCAAAACTGAGGTTCAACTCTGTTAGCTGAATGCACAGAACAGTAAGAAGTTTCACAGATTTCTTCTGTGCAGTTTTTATTTGAAAATATTCCTTTTCCACTATAGGCCTCTTAGCGCCCTGAATGTCCAATTGCATTTTCTACAGAAAGAGGGTTTCAGAACTGCTCAATCAAAAGTAAGGTTAAACTCTGTTAGTTGAAAGCACAGAACAGAAAGAAGTTTCACAGAATGCTTCTGTGTAGTTTTTATTTGAAGGTATTACTTTTTCCGCTATAGGCCTCTTAGCGCTCCGAAGGTCCACTTGCATTTTCTACAGAAAGAGTGTTTCAGAACTGTTCAATCAAAATTAAGGTTCAACTGTGTTAGTTTAAAGAACAGAACCGTAAGAAGTTTCACAGATTGCTTCTGTGTAGTTTTTATTTGAAGGTATTCCTTTTTCCACCATAGGCCTCTTAGCGCCCTGAATGTCCACTTGCATTTTCTACAGAAAGGGTGTTTCAGAACTGCTCAATCAAAAGTAAGGTTGAACTCTGTTAGTTGAATGCACAGAACTGTAAGAAGTTTCACAGATAGCTTCTTTGTAGTTTTTATTTGAACATATACCTTTTTCAACTATAGGCCTCTTAGCGCCCTGAATGTTCACTTGCATTTTCTGCAGAAAGAGTGTTTCATAACTGCTCAATATAAACTAAGGTTCAACTCTGTTAGTTGAATGCACAGAACAGTAAAAAGTTTCACAGATTGCTTCTGTGTAGTTTTTATTTGAACATATTCATTTTTCCGCTATAGGACTCTTAGCGCCCTGAATGTTCACTTGCATTTTCTACAGAAAGAGTGTTTCAGAACTGCTCAATAATAACTAAGGTTCAACTCGGTTAGTTGAATGCACAGAACAGTAAGAAGTTTCACAGATTGCTTCTGTGTGGTTTTTATTTGAAGATATTCCTTTTTCCACTATAGGCCTCTCAGCGCCCTGAATGTCCACTTGCATTTTCTACAGAAAGAGTGTTTCAGAACTGCTCAATAAAAACTACCGTTCAACTATGTTAGTTGAATGAACAGAACAGTAAGAAGTTTCGCAGGTTGCTTCTGTGCAGTTTTTATTTGAAAATATTCCTTTTTCCACTATAGGCCTCTTAGCTCCCTGAATGTCCAATTGCATTTTCTATAGAAAGGGTGTTTCAGAAGTGCTCAATCAAAAGTAAGGTTCAACTCTGTTAGATGAATGCAAAGAACAGAAAGAAATTTCACAGAATGCTTCTGTGAAGTTTGTATTTGAAGGTATTACTTTTTCCGCTGTAGGCCTCTTAGCGCTCCGAAGGTCCACTTGCATTTTCTACAGAAAGAGTGTTTCAGAACTTCTCAATCAAAAGTAAGGTTCAAATCCGTTAGTTGAATGCACAGAACAGAGAGAAGTTTCACAGATAGCTTCTGTGTAGTTTTTATGTGAACTTTTTCCTTTTTCCACTATAGTACTCTTAGCGCCCTGAATGTCCACTTGTATTTTCTACAGAAAGAGGGTTTCAGAACTGCTCAATCAAAACTGAGGTTCAACTCTGTTAGCTGAATGCACAGAACAGTAAGAAGTTTCACAGATTTCTTCTGTGCAGTT
>NW_022097694.1:0-2692 GCF_006542625.1 Nomascus leucogenys
CTATAGTGGAAAAAGGAAAGTTCAATAAAAACTACACAGAAGCTATCTGTGAAACTTCTCTGTTCTGTGCATTCAACTAACAGAGTTGAACCTTACTTTTGATTGAGCAGTTCTGAAACACTCTTTCTGTAGAAAATGCAAGTGGACTTCGGAGCGCTAAGAGGCCTATAGCGGAAAAAGAATATTTCAAATAAAAACTACACAGAAGCATTCTGTGAAACTTCTTCTGTTCTGTGCATTCAACTAACAGAGTTGAACCTTATTTTGATTGAGCAGTTCTGAAACACTCTTTCTGTAGAAAATGCAAGTGGACATTCAGGGCGCTAAGAGGCCTATAGTGGAAAAGGAATATTTTCAAATAAAAACTGTACAGAAGAAATCTGTGAAACTTCTTTCTGTTCTGTGCATTCAACTAACCGAGTTGAACCTTAGTTTTTATTGAGCAGTTCTGAAACACTCTTTCTGTAGAAAATGCAAGTGGACATTCAGGCGCTAAGAGGCCTATAGTGGAAAAAGGAAAAGTTCAAATAAAAACTACACAGAATCTATCTGTGAAACTTCTGTCTGTTCTGTGCATTCAACTAACAGAGTTGAACCTTACTTTTGATTGAGCAGTTCTGAAACACTCTTTCTGTAGAAAATGCAAGTGGACATTCGGAGCGCTAAGAGGCCTATAGCGGAAAAAGGAATATTTCAAATAAACTACACAGAAGATTCTGTGAAACTTCTTCTGTTCTGTGCATTCAACTAACAGAGTTGAACCTTACTTTTGATTGAGCAGTTCTGAAACACCTTTCTGTAGAAAATGCAATTGGACATTCAGGGCGCTAAGAGGCCTATACTGGAAAAAGGAATATTTTCAAATAAAAACCACAGAAGCAATCTGTGAAACTTCTTACTGTTCTGTGCATTCAACTAACAGAGTTGAACCTTAGTTTTATTGAGCAGTTCTGAAACACTCTTTCTGTAGAAAATGCAAGTGGACATTCAGGGCGCTAAGAGGCCTATAGGAAAAAGGAATATGTTCAAATAAAAACTACACAGAAGAAATCTGTGAAACTTCTTACTGTTCTGTGCATTCAACTAACAGAGTTGAACCTTAGTTTTATTGAGCAGTTCTGAAACACTCTTTCTGTAGAAAATGCAAGTGACATTCAGGGCGCTAAGAGGCCTATAGTGAAAAGGAATATGTTCAAATAAAAACTACAAGAAGCTATCTGTGAAACTTCTTACTGTTCTGTGCATTCAACTAACAGAGTTGAACCTTATTTGATTGAGCAGTTCTGAAACACTCTTTCTGTAGAAAATGCAAGTGGACATTCAGGGCGCTAAGAGGCCTATAGTGGAAAAAGGAATATTCAAATAAAAACTACACAGAAGCAATCTGTGAAACTTCTTCTGTTCTGTGCATTCAACTAACAGAGTTGAACCTTATTTTGATTGAGCAGTTCTGAAACACTCTTTCTGTAGAAAATGCAAGTGGACATTCAGGCGCTAAGAGGCCTAGTGGAAAAAGGAATATCTTCAAAAAAAACTACACAGAAGCAATCTGTGAAACTTCTTTCTGTTCTGTGCATTCAACTAACAGAGTTGAACCTTATTTTGATTGAGCAGTTCTGAAACACTCTTTCTGTAGAAAATGCAAGTGGACATTCAGGGCGCTAAGAGGCCTATAGTGGAAAAGGAATATTTCAAATAAAAACTACACAGAAGATATCTGTGAAACTTCTTCTGTTCTGTGCATTCAACTAACAGAGTTGAACCTTATTTTGATTGAGCAGTTCTGAAACACTCTTTCTGTAGAAAATGCAAGTGGACATTCAGGGCGCTAAGAGGCCTATAGTGGAAAAAGGAATATTTCAAATAAAAACTACAGAAGAAATCTGTGAAACTTCTTCTGTTCTGTGCATTCAACTAACAGAGTTGAACCTTATTTTGATTGAGCAGTTCTGAAACACTCTTTCTGTAGAAAATGCAAGTGGACTTCGGGCGCTAAGAGGCCTATAGCGGAAAAAGGAATATCTTCAAATAAAAACTACACAGAAGCATCTGTGAAACTTCTTTCTGTTCTGTGCATTCAACTAACAGAGTTGAACCTTACTTTTGATTGAGCAGTTCTGAAACACTCTTTCTGTAGAAAATGCAAGTGGACATTCAGGGCGCTAAGAGGCCTATAGTGGAAAAAGGAATATTTTCAAATAAAAACTACACAGAAGCATCTGTGAAACTTCTTTCTGTTCTGTGCATTCAACTAACAGAGTTGAACCTTCTTTTGATTGAGCAGTTCTGAAACACTCTTTCTGTAGAAAATGCAAGTGGACATTCAGGGCGCTAAGAGGCCTATAGTGGAAAAAGGAATAGTTCAAATAAAAACTACACAGAAGAAATCTGTGAAACTTCTTCTGTTCTGTGCATTCAACTAACAGAGTTGAACCTTATTTTGATTGAGCAGTTCTGAAACACTCTTTCTGTAGAAAATGCAAGTGGACATTCAGGGCGCTAAGAGGCCTATAGTGGAAAAAGAATATTCAAATAAAAACTACACAGAAGCTATCTGTGAAACTTCTTCTGTTCTGTGCATTCAACTAACAGAGTTGAACCTTACTTTTGATTGAGCAGTTCTGAAACACTCTTTCTGTAGAAAATGCAAGTGGACATTCAGCGCTAAGAGGCCTATAGCGGAAAAAGGAAT
>NW_022097695.1:0-13039 GCF_006542625.1 Nomascus leucogenys
TAAGAATTTTCACAGATAGTTTCTTTGTAGTTTTTTTTGAACATATACCTTTTCAACTATAGGCCTCTTAGCGCCCTGAATGTTCACTTGCATTTTCTGCAGAAAGAGTGTTTCATAACTGCTCAATATAAACTAAGGTTCAACTCTGTTAGTTGAATGCAGAGAACAGTAAGATGTTTCACAGATTGCTTCTCTGTAGTTTTATTTGAACATTTTCATTTTTCCGCTATAGGCCTCTTAGCGCCTTGAATGTTCACTTGCATTTTCTACAGAAAGAGTGTTTCAGAACTGCTCAATAATAACTAAGGTTCAAATCTGTTAGTTGAATGCACAGAACAGTAAGAAGTTTCACAGATTGCTTCTGTGTGGTTTTTATTGAGGATATTCCTTTTCCCACTATAGGCCTCTCAGCGCCCTGAATGTCCACTTGCATTTTCTACAGAAAGAGTGTTTCAGAACTGCTCAATAAAAACTACCGTTCAACTATGTTAGTTGAATGCACAGAACAGTAAGAAGTTTCGCAGATTGCTTCTGTGCAGTTTTTATTTGAAAATATTCCTTTTTCCTCTATAGGCCTCTTAGCTCCCTGAATGTCCAATTGCATTTTCTATAGAAAGGGTGTTTCAGAACAGCTCAATCAAAAGTAAGGTTCAACTCTGTTAGATGAATGCAAAGAACAGAAAGAAGTTTCACAGAATGCTTCTGTGTAGTTTGTATTTGAAGGTATTACTTTTTCCGCTATAGGCCTCTTAGCGCTCCGAAGGTCCACTTGCATTTTCTACAGAAAGAGTGTTTCAGAACTTCTCAATCAAAAGTAAGGTTCAACTCCGTTAGTTGAATGCACAGAACAGAAAGAAGTTTCACAGATTGCTTCTGTGTAGTTTTTGTTTGAAGATATTCCTTTTTCTACTAAGGGCCTCTTAGCGCCATGAATCTCCACTTGCATTTTCTACAGAAAGAGTGTTTCAGAACTGCTCAATCAAAACTAATGTTCAACTCTGTTAGTTGAATGCACAGAACAGAGAGAAGATTCACAGATATCTTCTGTGTAGTTTTTATTTGAACTTATTCCTTTTTCCACTGTAGGCCTCTGAGCGCCCTGAATGTCCACTTGTATTTTCTACAGAAAGAGTGTTTCCGAACTGCTCAATCAAAACTAAGGTTCAACCCTGTTAGTTGAATGCACAGAACAGAAAGAATTTTCACAGATTGCTTCTTTGTAGTTTTTGTTTGAAGATATTCCCTTTTCCACTATAGGCCTCTTAGCGCCATGAATGTCCACTTGCATTTTCTACAGAAAGAGTGTTTCAGAACTGTTCAATCAAAATTAAAGTTCAACTGTGTTAGTTTAAAGAACAGAACCATAAGAAGTTTCACAGATTGCTTCTGTGTAGTTTTTATTTGAACATATTCATTTTTCCGCTATAGGCCTCTTAGTTCCCTGAATGTTCACTTGCATTTTCTACAGAAAGGGTGTTTCCGAACTGTTCAATCAAAAGTAAGGTTGAACTCTGTTCGTCGAATGCACAGAACTGTAAGAAGTTTCACAGATAGCTTCTTTGTAGTTTTTATTTGAACATAAACCTTTTTCAACTATAGGCCTCTTGGCGCCCTGAATGTTCACTTGCATTTTCTGCAGAAACAGTGTTTCATAACTGCTCAATATAAACTAAGGTTCAACTCTGTTAGTTGAATGCACTGAACAGTCAGAAGTTTCACAGATTGCTTCTGTGTAGTTTTTATTTGAACATATTCATTTTTCCGCTATAGGCCTCTTAGTGCCCTGAATGTTCACTTGCATTTTCTACAGAAAGAGTGTTTCAGAACTGCTCAATAATAACTGAGGTTCAACTCTGTTATTTGAATGCACAGAACAGTAAGAAGTTTCACCTATTGCTTCTGTGTCTTTTTTTTTGAAGATAATCCTTTTTCCACCATAGGCCTCTTAGCGCCCTGAATGTCCACTTGCATTTTCTACAGAAAGGGTGTTTCAGAACTGCTCAATCAAATGTAAGGTTGAACTCTGTCAGTTGAATGCACAGAACTGTAAGATGTTTCACAGGTAGCTTCTTTGTAGTTTTTATTTGAACATATACCTTTCTCAACTATAGGCCTCTTAGCGCCCTGAATGTTCACATGCATTTTCTGCAGAAAGAGTGTTTCATTACTTCTCAATATAAACTAAGGTTCAACTCTGTTAGTTGAATGCACAGAACAGTAAGAAGTTTCACAGATTTCTTCTGTGTAGTTTTTATTTGAACGTATTCATTTTTCCGCTATAGGCCTCTTAGCGCCCTGAATGTTCACTTGCATTTTCTACAGAAAGAGTGTTTCAGAACTGCACAATAATAACTAAGGTTCAACTCTGTTAGTTGAATGCACAGAACAGTAAGTAGTTTCGCAGATTGCTTCTGTGCAGTTTTTATTTGAAAATATTCCTTTTTCCAGTATAGGCCTCTTAGCTCCCTGAATGTCCAATTGCATTTTCTATAGAAAGGGTGTTTCAGAAGTGCTCAATCAAAAGTAAGGTTCAACTCTGTTAGATGAATGCAAAGAACAGAAAGAAGTTTCACAGAATCCTTCTGTGTAGTTTGTATTTGAAAGTATTCCTTTTTCCGCGATAGGCCTCTTAGCGCTCCGAAGGTCCACTTGCATTTTCTACAGAAAGAGTGTTTCAGAACTCCTCAATCAAAAGTAAGGTTCAAGTCCGTTAGTTGAATGCACAGAACAGACAGAAGTTTCACAGATAGATTCTGTGTAGTTTTTATGTGAACTTTTTCTTTTTTCCACTATAGTCCTCTTAGCGCCTTGAATGTCCACTTGTATTTTCTACAGAAAGAGTGTTTCAGAACTGCTCAATCAAAACTGAGGTTCAACTCTGTTAGTTGAATGCACAGAAAGTAAGAAGTTTCACAGATTTCTTCTGTGCAGTTTTTATTTGAAAATATTCCTTTTCCACTATAGGCCGCATAGCGCCCTGAATGTCCAATTGCATTTTCTACAGAAAGAGTGTTTCAGAACCGCTCAATCAAAATTAAGGTTAAACTCTGTTAGTTGAATGCACAGAACAGAAAGAAGTTTCACAGAATGCTTCTGTGTAGTTTGTATTTGAAGGTATTACTTTTTCCGCTATAGGCCTCTTAGCGCTCCGAAGGTCCACTTGCATTTTCTACAGAAAGAGTGTTTCAGAACTTCTCAATCAAAAGTAAGGTTCAACTCCGTTATTTGAATACACAGAACAGAGAGAAGTTTCACAGATAGCTTCTGTGTAGTTTTTATGTGAACTTTTTCGTTTTTCCACTATAGTCCTCTTAGCGCCCTGAATGTCCACTTGTATTTTCTACAGAAACAGTGTTTCAGGACTGCTCAATGAAAACGGAGGTTCAACTCTGTTAGTTGAATGCACAGAACAGTAAGAAGTTTCACAGATTTCTTCTGTGCACTATTTATTTGAAAATATTCCTTTTCCACTATAGGCCTCTTAGCGCCCTGAATGTCCAATTGCATTTTCTACAGAAAGAGTGTTTCAGAACTGCTCAATCAAAAGTAAGGTTAATCTCTGTTAGTTGAATGCACAGAACAGAAACAAGTTTTACAGAATGCTTCTGTATAGTTTTTATTTGAAGCTATTACTTTTTCCGCTATAGGCCTCTTAGCGCACAGAAGGTCCACTTGCATTTTCTACAGAAAGAGAGTTTCAGAACTTCTCAATCAAAAGTAAGGTTCAACTCTGTTAGTTGAATGCACAGAACAGAAAGAAGTTTCACAGATTGCTTCTGTGTAGTTTTTGTTTGAAAATATTCCTTTTTCTACTATGGGCCTCTTAGCGCCATGAATGTCCACTTGCATTTTCTACAGAAAGAGTGTTTCAGAACTGCTCAATCAAAACTAAGGTTCAACTCTGTTAGTTGAATGCACAGAACAGAGAGAAGTTTCACAGATTGCTTATTTGTAGTTTTTGTTTCAAGATATTCCCTTTTAAACTATAGGCCTCTTAGCGCCCTGAAAGTCCACTTGCATTTTCTACAGAAAGGGTGTTTCAGAACAGCTCAATCAAAAGTAAGTTTGAACTCTGTTAGTTGAATGCACAGAACTGTAAGAATTTTCACAGATAGTTTCTTTGTAGTTTTTATTTGATCATATGCCTTTTTCAACTATAGGCCTCTTCGCGCCCTGAATGTTCACTTGCATTTTCTGCAGAAAGAGTGTTTCATAACTGCTCAATATAAACTAAGGTTCAACTCTGTTAGTTTAATGCAGAGAACAGTAAGATGTTTCACAGATTGCTTCACTGTAGTTTTTATTTGTACATTTTCATTTTTCCGCTATAGGCCTCTTAGCGCCTTGAATGTTCACTTGCATTTTCTACAGAAAGAGAGTTTCAGAACTGCTCAATAATAACTAAGGTTCAAATCTGTTAGTTGAATGCACAGAACAGTAAGAAGTTTCACAGATTGCTTCTGTGTGGTTTTTATTTGGGGATATTCCTTTTCCCACTATAGGCCTCTCTGCGCCCTGAATGTCCACTTGCATTTTCTACAGAAAGAGTGTTTCAGAACTGCTCAATAAAAACTACCGTTCAACTATGTTAGTTGAATGCACAGAACAGTAAGAAGTTTCGCAGATTGCTTCTGTGCAGTTTTTGTTTGAAAATATTCCTTTTTCCTCTATAGGCCTCTTAGCCCCCTGAATGTCCAATTGCATTTTCTATAGAAAGGGTGTTTCAGAAGCGCTCAATCAAAAGTAAGGTTCAACTCTGTTAGATGAATGCAAAGAACAGAAAGAAGTTTCACAGAATGCTTCTGTGTAGTTTGTATTTGAAGGTATTACTTTTTCCGCTATAGGCCTCTTAGCGCTACGATGGTCCACTTGCATTTTCTACAGAAAGAGTGTTTCAGAACTTCTCAATCAAAAGTAAGGTTCAACTCCGTTAGTTCAATGCACAGAACAGAGAGAAGTTTCACAGATAACTTCTGTGTAGTTTTTATGTGAACTTTTTCCTTTTTCCACTATAGTCCTCTAAGCGCCCTGAATGTCCACTTGTATTTTCTACAGAAAGAGTGTTTCAGAACTGCTCAATGAAAACTGAGGTTCAACTCTGTTAGTTGAATGCACAGAACAGTAAGAAGTTTCACAGATTTCTTCTGTGCAATTTTTATTTGAAAATATTCCTTTTCCACTATAGGCCTCTTTGCGCCCTGAATGTCCGATTGCATTTTCTACAGAAAGAGTGTTTCAGAACTGCTCAATCAAAAGTAAGGTTAAACTCTGTTAGTTGAATGCACAGAACAGAAAGAAGTTTTACAGAATGCTTCTGTGTAGTTTGTATTTGAAGGTATTACTTTTTCCGCTATAGGCCTCTTAGCGCTCCGAATGTCTACTTGCATTTTCTACAGAAAGAGTGTTTCAGAACTTCTCAATCAAAAGTAAGGTTCAACTCCGTTAGTTGAATGCACAGAACAGAGAGAAGTTTCACAGATAGCTTCTGTGTAGTTTATATGTGAACTTTTTCCTTTTTCCACTATAGTCCTCTTAGCGCCCTGAATGTCCACTAGTATTTTCTACAGAAAGAGTGTTTCAGAACTGCTCAATGAAAACTGAGGTTCAACTCTGTTAGTTGAATGCACAGAACAGTAAGAAGTTTCACAGATTTCTTCTGTGCAGTTTTTATTTGAAAATATTCCTTTTCCACTATAGGCCTCTTAGCGCCCTGAATGTCCAATTCCATTTTCTCTGAAAGAGTGTTTCAGAACTGCTCAATCAAAAGTAAGGTTAAACTCTGTTAGTTGAATGCACAGAACAGAAAGAAGTTTCACAGAATGCTTCTGTGTTGTTTTTATTTGAAGAGATTTCTTTTTCCGCTATAGGCCTCTTAGCGCTTCGAAGGTCCACTTGCATTTTCTACAGAAAGAGTGTTTCAGAACTGCTCAATCAAAAGTAAGGTTCAAATCTCTTAGTTGAATGCACAGAACAGAAAGAAGTTTCACAGATTGCTTCTGTGTAGTTTTTATTTGAAGAGATTACTTTTTCCGCTATAGGCCTCTTAGCGCTTCGAAGGTCCAATTGCATTTTCTGCAGAAGGAGTGTTTCAGAACTGCTCAATCAAAAGTAAGGTTCAAATCTCTTAGTTGAATTCACAGAACAGAAAGAAGTTTCACAGATTGCTTCTGTGTAGTTTTTGTTTGAAGATATTCCTTTTTCTACTATGGGCCTCTTAGCGCCATGAATGTCCACTTGCATTTTCTACAGAAAGAGTGTTTCAGAACTGCTCCATCAAAACTAAGTTTCAACTCTGTTAGTTGAATGCACAGAAGAGAGAGAACTTTCACAGATATCTTCTGTGTAGTTTCTATTTGAACTTATTAGTTTTTCCACTATAGGCATCTTAGCGCCCTGAGTGTCCACTTGTATTTTCTACAGAAAGAGTGTTTCAGAACTGCTCAATCAAATCTAAGGTTCAACTCTGTTAGTTGAATGCACAGAACAGAAAGAAGTTTCACACATTGCTTCTGTGTAGTTTTTGTTTGAAGATATTCCCTTTTCCACTATAGGCCTCTTAGCGCCATGAATGTCCACTTGCATTTTCTACAGAAAGAGTGTTTCAGAACTGTTCAATCAAAATTAAGGTTCAACTGTGTTAGTTTAAAGAACAAAACCGTAAGAAGTTTCACAAATTGCTTCTGTGTAGTTTTTATTTGAAGGTATTACTTTTTCCACCATAGGCCTCTTAGCGCCCTGAATGTCCACTTGCATTTTCTACAGAAAGGGTGTTTCAGAACTGCTCAAACAAAGTAAGTTTGAACTCTGTTAGTTGAATGCACAGAACTGTAAGAATTTTCACAGATAGTTTCTTTGTAGTTTTTATTTGAACATATGCCTTTTTCAACTATAGGCCTCTTATCGCCCTGAATGTTCACTTGCATTTTCTGCAGAAAGAGTGTTTCATAACTGCTCAATATAAACTAAGGTTCAACTGTGTTAGTTGAATGCAGAGAACAGTAAGATGTTTCACAGATTGCTTCTCTGTAGTTTTTATTTGAACATTTTCATTTTTCCGCTATAGGCCTCTTAGCGCCTTGAATGTTCACTTGCATTTTCTACAGAAAGAGATTTTCAGAACTGCTCAATAATAACTAAGGTTCAAATATGTGAGTTGAATGCACAGAACAGTAAGAAATTTAACAGATTGCTTCTGTGTGGTTTTTATTTGAGGATATTCCTTTTTCCACTATAGGCCTCTCAGCGCCCTGAATGTCCACTTGCATTTTCTACAGAAATAGTGTTTCAGAAGTGCTCAATAAAAACTACCGTTCAACTATGTTAGTTGAATGCACAGAACAGTAAGAAGTTTCGCAGATTGCTTCTGTGCAGTTTTTATTTGAAAATATTCCTTTTTCCTCTATAGGCCTCTTAGCGCTTCGAAGGTCCACTTGCATTTTCTACAGAAAGAGTGTTTCAGAACTGCTCAATCAAAAGTAAGGTTCAAATCTCTAAGTTAAATGCACAGAACAGAAAGAAGTTTCACAGATTGCTTCTGTGTAGTTTTTGTTTGAAGATATTCCTTTTTCTACTATGGGCCTCTTTGCGCCACGAATGTCCACTTGCATTTTCTACAGAAAGAGTGTTTCAGAACTGCTCCATCAAAACTAAGTTTCAACTCTGTTAGTTGAATGCACAGAACAGAGAGAACTTTCACAGATATCTTCTGTGTAGTTTTTATTTGAACTTATTACTTTTTCCACTATAGTCCTCTTAGCGCCCTGAGTGTCCACTTGTATTTTCTACAGAAAGAGTGTTTCAGAACTGCTCAATCAAATCTAAGGTTCAACTCTGTTAGTTGAACGCACAGAACAGAAAGAAGTTTCACAGATTGCTTCTTTGTAGTTTTTGTTTGAAGACATTCCCTTTTCCACTATAGGCCTCTTAGCGCCATGAATGTCCACTTGCATTTTCTACAGAAAGAGTGTTTCAGAACTGTTCAATCAAAATTAAGGTTCAATTGTGTTATTTTACAGAAGAGAACCATAAGAAGTTTCACAAATTGCTTCTGTGTAGTTTTTATTTGAAGGTATTCCTTTTTCCACCATAGGCCTCTTAGCGCCCTGAATGTCCACTTGCATTTTCTACAGAAAGGGTGTTTCAGAACAGCTCAATCAAAAGTAAGTTTGAACACTGTTAGTTGAATGCACAGAACTGTAAGAATTTTCACAGATAGTTTCTTTGTAGTTTTCATTTGAACATATACCTTTTTCAACTATAGGCCTCTTAGCGCCCTGAATGTTCACTTGCATTTTCTGCAGAAAGAGTGTTTCATAACTGCTCAATATAAACTAAGGTTCAACTCTGTTAGTTGAATGCACAGAACAGTAAGAAGTTTCACAGATTGCTTCTGTGTAGTTTTTATTTTTTACTTATTCCTTTTTCCACTATAGTCCTCTTAGCGCCCTGAATGTCCACTTGTATTTTCTACAGAAAGAGTGTTTCAGAACTGCTCAATGAAAACTGAGGTTCAACTCTGTTAGTTGAATGCACAGAACAGTGATAAGTTTCACAGATTTCTTCTGTGCAGTTTTTATTTGAAAATATTCCTTTTCTACTATAGGCCTCTTAGCGCCCTGAATGTCCAATTGAATTTTCTACAGAAAGAGTGTTTCAGAATTGCTCAATCAAAAGTACGGTTAAACTCTGTTAGTTGAATGCACAGAACAGAAAGAAGTTTCACAGAATGCTTCTGTGTAGTTTTTATTTGAAGATATAACTTTTTCCGCTATAGGCCTCTTAGCGATTAGAAGGCCCACTTGCATTTTCTACAGAAAGTGTGTTTCAGAACTGCTCAATCAAAACTAAGGTTCAACTCTGTTAGTTGAATGCACAGAACAGAGAAATGTTTCACAGATATCTTCTGTGTAGTTTTTATTTGAACTTATTCCTTTTTCCACTATAGGCCTCTTAGCACCCTGAATATCCTCTTGTATTCTCTACAGAAAGAGTGTTTCAGAACTGCTCAATCAAAACTAAGGTTCAACTCTGTTAGTTGAATGCACAGAACAGAAAGAAGTTTCACAGATTGCTTCTTTGTAGTTTTTGTTTGAAGATATTCCCTTTTCCACTATAGGCCTCTTAGCGCCATGAATGTCCACTTGCATTTTCTACAGAAAGAGTGTTTCAGAACTGTTCTATCAAAATTAAGGTTCAACTGTGTTACTTTAAGGAACAGAACCGTAAGAAGTTTCACAGATTGCTTCTGTGTAGTTTTTATTTGAAGGTGTTCCTTTTTCCACCATAGGCCTCTTAGCGCCCTGAATGTCCACTTGCATTTTCTACAGAAAGGGTGTTTCAGAACTGCTCAATCAAAAGTAGGGTTGAACTCTGTCAGTTGAATGCACAGAACTGTAAGATGTTTCACAGATAGCTTCTTTGTAGTTTTTATTTGAACATATACCTTTTTCAACTATAGGCCTCTTAGCGCCCTGAATGTTCACTTGCATTTTCTGCAGAAAGAGTGTTTCATAACTGCTCAATATAAACTAAGGTTCAACTCTGTTAGTTGAATGCACAGAACAGTAAGAAGTTTCACAGATTGCTTCTGTGTAGTTTTTATTTGAAGATATTCCATGTTCCACTATAGGCCTCTTAGCGCCCTTAATATCCGCTTGCATTGTCTACAAAAAGCGTGTTTCAGAACTGCTCAATCAAAACTCAGGTTCAACTCTGTTAGTTGAATGCACAGAACAGTAAGAAGTTTCACAGATTGCTTCTGTGTGGTTTTTATTTGAAGATATTCGTTTTTCCACTATAGGCCTCTTTTTGTCATGAATGTCTACATGCATTTTATACAGAAAGAGTGTTTCAGAACTGCTCAATCAAAATTAAGAGTTCAAATGTGTTAGCTGAAAGCGCAGAACAGTAAGAAGTTTCACAGATTGCTTCTGTGTAGTTTTTATTTGAAGATATTCGTTTTTCCTCCTTAGGCCTCTTAGCGCCCTGAATGTCCCCTTGCATTTTCTACAGAAAGAGTGTTTCAGAACCGCTAAATCAAAAGTAAGGCTCAAATCTGTTAGTTGAATGCACAGAACAGAAAGAAGTTTCACAGAATGCTTCTGTGTAGTTTTTATTTGAAGATATTCCTTTTTCCACTATAGTCCTCTTAGCGCCCTGAATGTCCACTTGTATTTTCTACAGAAAGATTGTTTCAGAACTGCTCAATCAAAACTGAGGTTCAACTCTGTTAGTTGAATGCACAGAACAGTGATAAGTTTTACAGATTTCTTCTGTGCAGTTTTTATTTGAAAATATTCCTTTTCTACTATAGGCCTCTTAGCGCCCTGAATGTCCAATTGAATTTTCTACAGAAAGAGTGTTTCAGAACTGCTCAATCAAAAGTAAGGTTCAAATCTGTTAGTTGAATGCACAGAACAGAAAGAAGTTTCACAGAATGCTTCTGTGTAGTTTTTATTTGAAGATATTCCTTTTTCCGCTATAGGCCACTTAGCGCTCCGAATGTCCACTTGCATTTTCTACAGAAAGCGTTTTTCAGAACTGTTCAATCAAAAGTAAAGTTCAACTCAGTTAGTTTAATGCACAGAACAGAAACAAGTTGCACAGATTGCTTCTGTGTAGTTTTTATTTGAACATACACATTTCTCCTCTATAGGCCTCTTAGCGCCCTGAATTTCCACTTGAATTTTCTACATAAAGAGTGTTTCAAAACTGCTCAATCAAATCTAAGGTTCAACACTGTTAGTTGAATGCACAGAACAGTAAGAATTTTCGCAGATTGATTCTGTGTAGTTTTTATTTTAAGATATTTCCTTTTCCACTAGAGGCCTCTTAGCTCCCTTAATGGCCGCTTGCATTTTCTACAGAAAGAGTGTTTCAGAACTGCTCAATCCAAAGTAAGGTTCAACTCTGTTAGTTGAAAGCACAGAACAGAAAGATGTTTCACAGAATGCTTCTGTGTAGTTTTTATTTGAAGATATTACTTTTTCTGCTATAGGCCTCTTAGCGCTGATAATGTCCACTTGCATTTTCTTCAGAAAGTGTATTTCAGAACTGCTCAATCAAAACTAATGTTCAACTCTGTTAGTTGAATGCACGGAACAGAAAGAGGTTTCACAGATTGCTTCTGTGTAGTTTTTATTTGAAGATATTCCTTTTTCCACTTGAGGCCTCTTAGCGCCATGAATGTCCACTTGCATTTTCTACAGAAAGAGTGTTTCTGAACTGCTCAATCAAAATTAAGGTTCAAGTCTTTTAGTTGAAAAACAGCACAGTAAGATGTTTCACAGATTGCTTTTGTGAAGTTTTTTTTTGAAGATATTCCTTTTTCCACCACAGGCCTCTTAGCGCCCTGAATGACCACTTGCATTTTCTACAGAAAGAGTGTTTCAGAACCACTGAATTAAAAGTAAGGTTCAAATCTGTTAGTTGAATGCACAGAACAGAAATAAGTTTCACAGAATGCTTCTGTGTCGTTTTTATTTAAAGATATTCCTTTTTCCACTATAGGCCTCTTAGCGCTCCGAAAGTCAACTTGCAGTTTCTACAGAAAGAGTGTTTCAGAAATTCTCAATAAAAATTAAGATTCAACTCTATTAGTTGAATGCACAGAACAGAAAGAGGTTTCACAGAATGCTTCTGTGTAGTTTTTATTTGAAGATATTCTTTTTCCGCTATAGGCCTCTTAGCGCTCCGAAGGTACACTTGCATTTTCTACAGAAAGAGTGTTTCATAACTGCTCAATCAAAAGTAAGGTTCTACTCTGTTAGTTGAATGCACAGAACCGAAAGTAGTTTCACAGATTGCTTCTGTGTAGCTTAATTGAAGATATTCCTTTTTCCTCTATAGGCCTCTTAGCGCTATGAATATCCACTTGCATTTTGTACAGAAAGTGTGTTTCAGAACTTCTTACTGTGCTGTTTTTCAACTAACACAGTTGAACCTTAATTTTGATTGAGCAGTTCTGAAACACTCTTTCTTTAGAAAATGCAAGTGGACATTCGGAGCGCTAAGAGGCCTATAGCAGAAAAAGGAATACCTTCAAATAAATACTACACGGAAGCGTTGTCTGTAACTTCTTTCTGTTCTGTGCATTCAACTAACAGAGTTGAACCTTACTTTTTATTGAGCAGTTCTGAAACACTCTTTCTGGAGAAAATGCAAGTGAACATTCAGGGCGCTAAGAGGCCTATAGTGGCAAAAGTTATATGTTCAAATAAAAACTACACAGATGTAATCTGTGAAACTTCTTTCTCTTCTGTGCATTCAACTAACAGAGTTGAGCCTTACTTTTGATTGAGCAATTCTGAACCACTCTTTCTGTAGAAAATGAAAGTGGACCTTCGGAGCGCTAAGAGTCCTTTAGCGGAAAAAGTAATATCTTCAAATAAAAACTACACAGAAGCATTCTGTGAAACTTCCTTCCGTTCTGTGCATTCAACTAACAGACTTGAACCTTAGTTTTGATTGAGCAGTTTTGAAACACTCTTCCTGTAGAAAATGCAAGTGGACATTCGGAGTGCAAAGAGGCCTATGTTGGAAAAAGGAATATCTTCAAATAAAAACTACACAGAAGCATTCTGGGACACTTCTTTCTGTTCTGTGCATTCAACTAACGGAATTGAACCTTACTTTTGATTGAGCAGTTCTGAAACACTCTTTCTGTAGAAACTGCAAGTGGACATTTGGAGAGCTAAGAGGCCCATAGTGGAAAAAGGAATATCTTCCAATAAAAACTGCACAGGAGCATTCTGTGAAACTTCTTTCCGTTCTGTGCATTCCGCTAACATAGTTGAAACTTACTTTTCCTTGAGGAGTTGTGAAACACTCTTTCTGTTGAAAGTGCAAGTGGACTTTCAGGGCGTTAAGAGTCTTACAGAGGAAAGAGGAATATCTTCAAATAAAAACTACCCAGAAGCATTCTGTGAAACTACTTTCTGTTCTGTGCATTCAACTGACAGAGTTGAACCTTCCTTTGGATTGAGCAGTTCTGAAAGAATCTTTCTGAAGTAACTGCTAGTGGACTTTCGGAGCGCTAAGA